>NW_007360332.1:856356-1099938 GCF_000271585.1 Trametes versicolor FP-101664 SS1 | reverse complement strand
CGCTTCAGGATGGCTAAACATTCGGACGCCCTGAGGATCGGGAATATGGCTGGGAGGTATCGACGGCTGTAACGAGACGCAAAGTAGTGCCTCGGACTATCGCGGAGCGAGAGGGAAGTTAGACCATCTCCGATATACGAGAAAATCGGATCTTCCGGGTTCGGATACGAGATCGTCAATGACCGTAGGCGGTAGCTAGTATCCGGAGGCTCCTTGAGCAGAAGGGGACGTCGCATTACTTCGCACTGCATCACTTTGACCGAGAGTGAGCGCAGGTTCGGCATGCGCAGAAGGAGGAGGGGGATAGCACGACATTGATTTGGATGGGTATATCGCCCGGTGAGCGACAGCGTATGCAGACGCGGCCAGTCCATATTAGCCATCTCCAAGAGCGGTGCCGTCTCGACAGGGAGGGTGAGCGACTCGGCGGTGTCGGACATGGCAAGAACAAGCGCGCGGAGGTAGCTCGTCTCGTAGGCGTACGCTGGCTGTATGTTTGTCTTCCGCAACCGGCTTTGCGTCTCGCGCCACTGACATGGTGTGTATATGAATTCAGTGAGCCGACAGCCGTGGGATGTCGGTGACAGGTCGGCCGGGATGGGGGACGGTGGGGGGAATATCCACGCCGAGTCTTTGTCGATGGAAATAGACGTGACATTAGGATAATCCAGGCATTTCGTGAGAGCGTACCAGGGCACGCCTCCCGGACACAGAAGGAATGTGACAGCACGTACGTTGGGAAGGTAGTCGAGCTCGAGACCAAATGGAGGAGGGGGAGGGATTTTGACGATACTGTTGCCGGAGGAGTCGACCAACGGCATAGGTACCATCATGCCGTTATAGAATCCAGCAGCATAGACCTCTTCGATCTTATGGAAAGCGCGAATGTATTTGATGTGCCTTCGTATGAGCCTATTAGGGTGGACACATAGGTGACATTATCGTATGAGCTAACCTAACATGCGCACGAATAGCCTCCGGTGGGACGCCGCCAAAGCGAACTATAGACTGACACTCATGAAAGAGGACAGGCATACAGTACGAGCGCATGCGCTTGCACGTCGTCGATAGATTCTTGAGAGCAATGCTCTGTTCATCGGTTTGCGTTCTGAGAGCTGCGACCTGAACAAGGATGCAGTATAAAATGTCCTCGTTGAGACCATCAAGTCTGCAAGTGGTGAGCAGATGTGCGTATGTGAGGACAATGATCCTTACCTGGAAATCTTGGCCATGGTGACATGGGGCCGTCGTCGTGGCAAAACACCGAGTATAAATGGGGCAGGACGGAATGTACACTGTACAGTGCAGCCAGATGTGCGACGCCGATCCGCTTAGGCTTCACCCCAAGTGTTAACCGGAATTCGATCAGTTCAAAGTCGCCTCAGATGACTGATAGACAGACAGAGCAAGAGAGAAGTGAGAGCCTAGAGACCAAGAAGATGACCGGGAGGTGGCCGTTAACGCGAAGGAAGGAGGAGCGAGCGCACTGTGCATAGGCGCCTGCTGGGTATGCCGAGTTTGTACGTATTTGGTACGCACGGCAATCGGGCGCTTGTAGTATGTACCTGCCGTGTTTAAACGTGCTCGGAGTGGTCCTCCTCCTTCATACTATAGTAAGATTGAACACTGCGCTTTCGGCCTCATCGGTATCGAAAAAAGCTATGGGCTTCAGGTATGTTCTCAGATCAGACAACGGCAGATCGTGATCTTATTTTCCACCAGGAGAACTTGGGACCATGAGTCCCCGAGTACTAATCAATCTTGCGGCTAGACTCCAACGCCGACGGCTCTAAATTTTCTCAAGAGCACCGTAACCGTGGTGTTAAACCTCAAGCCAACGTTGTTGCTACCACTCGGAAAACTCAGCTTCGATGTGCACGGCATGCGCGAGTACTCGGAGATACTTACTGATCGCCACATGTCCCCACGCTCTCCGGTGCGCTGCGCCGGAGCTCATGTACCCTACAACGACACTGGCAGGTGTCGCACACTCGAGATTCGCGAGCACTAAATCCTTGGTATGTCAGATTCAATTTGTGACGCGCTTCGCGCTCGGATGATATGGAAGCGTCTGAATCATGCCGCATGTCGCATTCCACATCCTGTTCTCGCGCTGATCGATTGGATACGACGGCGCCCTAGAGCGACAGCGTGGACATGAGATGTTCGACTGCGGCATCGTCCGTGGGGCATAAAAAAGGTTACGAATGGGCCCGCAGTTTTTTAATTTCGTGAAACGGTGAGCTCGGAAACTATCCCTCGCTGGTGGGGCCGGTGGATCAATGGTGAGTGGAATTTCTTGATGTATTTTCCATACGAGCGAGCTGAACAACAGAGATATAATAGGACAATTTCGGGAGCTGTGTACTATCCCGAGTCTCAACAGGTGTTCCACGATGGTGATCGATAACCAATGTACGGGCCGTCGCGTTCGCGAAACACCGAACATACGCTAGCACAGGGAGATGTTGCGTTGCAGACTAGTACATATCTGAGTATCCCCTTCTTCTTCCTTTAGGAACTCGTGGACTACGGCGCTCCGCAAATGGAACAATAAGGGTTGCACGATGTCCGCGGAGAACAATCAGCAAGTACTGTGTTGTTCACGGGAGCTCTGCGAGGGCAACCGAAGACAGCACCGTCCTCATGGACGACATGCGCCGATCCCTATGTAATTACTAGCCCTGTGATGCGTATGTATGATACGCTCCGAAGCAATCGTCCACCTCGTCAGACGCTCACCAAGGAGAAAACTCCGCTTATCCGATTCCGCCCAGACGATCTACTATCCCATGCGGTACGAGCATAAAGTCTGTGAGGGACTCCCACTTTCACAAGGTCTCTTCGCTCTCATCCCCTCGCTCTCACCCCCTCGCTTCCAGCTTACTCGTCAATGGCGTCCACCGAACCTGCCCCGGACGACTGCCTACTCGTGCCCTTGAAAGCTCCCCCCTTCTACGGAACTCTGGAGGAGTATCTCTCCACCTGTGCCGTGAGTTCCATGCGCGTCAGATACACGCATCGTCTATCCATACTCATGCTTTACACCATGCAGGCTGATCACATGCGCCATGCTAGAGTAGGGCTCTCACCCATGGCGCCCCTCGGGTATTCCCGAGTGGCCGACGACGCGCCGCTTAGTGTCAAGCCCCCTACCGTCGCTCGCAGTCGTCCGATGCCTGCGATTCCCGTTGATGATTCTGCTCGCGCTCGCAAAAAGGGCAAAGTGGTGCAGGTGGGCGACGCCACCCATTTCATGGTCTTTCAGGAGCTCGCCACTGATGGCACTCTTAAGGCTAGCATTCCACGGTTGTCCGACAGGAGGAAAGAAATCAAGCAGCTATTCGATTCGAATATCACGCGTCTCTCTGCGGCTGGTTTAGGACTTGCTCGCATCGTCGAACCCATGAAGGCCGAGGTTCATCGCCGTACCGGCACTGCGACTCGCATGGCGGGTTTGCAAAGGGCGCATAAGGCTCAAGATGCACTGTCGCTGATGCCGCTCTTCCCGGCATTCATCGGTGAGTTTCATGTCAATTCTTTCTTCATCGTGGGCACTCGCATTGATTCATTTCCTTAGCTAAGCTCTATACGATCCGCACTGTGCGTCTTACCATCTTTCGCTTTAACATGGGTTGTGCTGTGACTGAAGCAGACTCACAGGAGCTAGATTTGAGCTTTCACCCTCACCATCCTGACACAATATTCCGGTTAGGGATCGATACTGGTGCGTCCGCTTCAGCCCTTGTGTTCCCATGTCCGAGCCGCGCCTTACCGCTCCGCATTCAATGCAATATTTTAGCTTCGTTATCTTCGTAAGTACACTCTCACATTCGGCTCAGCGACATCAGCTATCATGGCATGCTGAGACGGCTCCACGCGCCCGCAGATGGACTTATGGTTCAGATTTCCAACAGATACCTTCTTTGCTAGCTCAGAGACTGGGCTATCTTGAGTTGGAGGAGGATGAGGAGGATGACGACGACGACGATCAGGACGAGGGCGAGAATGAGGGCGAGGACGCAGACGAGCAAGAGCAACAACAAAAACAAGAGCAAGAGGAGGACGAGGAAGAATCAGAACCTGACACTGTCCCTTGGCACGTTAAACAAGTTACGGCTCACATATCAGGGATTAATACCGTGATACCGGTGGACGTTGACGGCGAAGAGGTTCCTTTTCCAACGAGTGGTGCGCCCCAGGGTCCTAATGAATGGTCGGCTTATTACGGAGACGGCTCCGCTGTCTGTACGTCCACCTTCCGCGCGTTTGCTTTGTTCATCTCGAGATATCGTTCACTTACTGCGATTCTGGCCTTATCGTAGACTTGCGCCATATTCCAGACAGCTCTATCACAGCCCATTTCCCATGCTGGTCTTGGAAAAACAACGACCAAGCCACATGCCGATTGGCACTCCAGAGTGTCCTGGCTTTCGGTGCAAACCACGCCATCATTTCATTACCTCCTGTTGACGGCCTCATCGGATTGGGCGTGCCAAAGTATGTTACCTCTGATCTCTTACGGTGCTATTGCGACGTCGTGCTGACAGGTTTTGTACACTCCAGTGTGCGACCGTTGGCATACCATACTGGGACCGTCTCTGAGAGAACGGTAATGTGCCTTGGCACGGTGGCCGCTTGAGTGTTGTACTTATGTGGATAATTTTCAGCAATTTTTCGACGCTTTAGAAACGCCGTTTCCCCGTGTCTACGAGGTACGCAGTGCATCCCCCGAGCTTACGTGAGACAAACCTGGACCACCACCAGCCACGTCGATTCTTAATCAAATTGAATTATCCGGAAGATGTGGATGAGTGCGAAGAAAACGGCGCGTGAGTACTAGTAGACTCCTTTTTGCGAGAATGTGGTGGTTTATTCATCGCGCCCCCTAGGATCGACTTCATGTATATGGGGATCAGGTTCCCATGCATACTCAAACCCGTGTTCACGCCGAAGCTCGCGGTGTACGCAGCAGAGACGCCAGGGTCCCCCTGCGACAGGATGTGGATGCTTGGAATGCGGGCGATGAGTCTCCTTGTTCCCGACGGTAACAACGGCTTCTCCGAGTTCAAGATCAACATGGTCAATCCGAACAATGAGAGCGTCAAGGCATATCCCGTTTTCGCGAACATGATTCATGTATTGCTTGACACAGGTGCGCGCATTATGCTTGTCAGTCTCCGCCGTACGCACGCCCATTTATGGCATTCATTGCGTCACTAGGCACATCTAAAACTTATCTGCCCAAGGATGTCCACGACGAAATCAGGGATAGCTGGCTGGGCAATTCGCAGGCCATCCTCAATCTGCAAGCCAATCGGAAGATCCAAAGCTACTGTGGTCCGGAGCGAAACTTGGACGATTGCGAGGTCGTTTTCACATTCATCGGTCAAGACGGTGGATCTGTTGACTTCCGGTGCCCCGCCAAGCCGTTCCTCAAGTCGTACTTCCCTTTGCCTTCTCATGGGCAGGAGACACCACCAAGCCGCTACTGCTCAACAGTGATGCACTGGTCTCCCGGGATGGATGAAATGACGGGCGAAGTCACCATAGCAGACAGCAAGCGCAATTACTGGGTGCTAGGCTCCGTCAGTCGCTCTTTGATGCATCACCCGCGCTCACTGACGCATATTCATAGAACTTCTACTGGTCGGCCTTCGTCGAGCACGTCGGGCCAATCAAGGATGAAAGAGTGCCGGAAGCTGACTTTTCGCACTACTCTGAACCCTACGTCCGGCTCGCACCGCAGAGGGCTCTGAAGCCAGATGGAAGCATGGGCTATGGCGAAAGATTTCACCTTCTTCCGAGACCTCGCTCCGAGATTCCACCCGCCAACCCAGGAGACCTGAAGCACTTGCCAGTCGTTGCCTGTGTCCAGTAGTGAGTTCTTCTACGCCGGCGCCGCGGTGCCTCACGCTGACATCATTCTGCAGCGACCGCATCCCCCTAGCCTCTATTCTGTACAAGATCTGCTATGAATCTGCTTTGTACTGTCCAATCTCCCGCTGAATGATATGTCCCTGTGCTTGAAATCGGCTTGATAGATGTTCCCTACCATCCAAGTCGGATTTGCGATGTTTCCTGGCGGCGGGCGCTCCATAAATGTTGTCGGAATGTATAAGTCTCTTGTCTTTCCCGAGACACCGCTCTCAGCGCTCGGTCTTCTACGCCGCGGTCGTCGTGAAGCTGTACAAGGGCGTTGGTCGCTGGGAATACCGCTGCAAAGCCCTCTCGCAGCACCAGACGATCTCCATGTCGACTACGCTGTGGCCCACGCCCCGACTCGCAAGGTGGGAGACGTAAATTCACTCGCCACGCACAGGACGTGCATAGGGATCCAAGTAGGAATGCCCACCAACGTCCTTGCGAAGGAAGTCAGCGGCTTGTTCATGTCCGAGGTCAATCTAGTAAAATGTGGTATCGCTACAAGTGGGTATATAGGATGATCTAGTGCCAGTCCGGTGGAAGAGTCCTCGTCATAAGCTTCTATGGGGCCGCAGACAGCCGCGTCTTCTTTTGCGTTTTTGCCCGATACTCGATGCCCGCGTACCATGCCCCTCCGAGCAGGGTTATTCCGATCCCGAGGGCGTTGACGCGTGATATCGTGAGGTTGAAGACCGCCACCGCGAGCACGATGGTCAGAACTTGTTTGACGTTCGCTGCCAGTTGTGATTGCAGGGTTAACGGAAGTTACTCGCGGCTCAATGGGTGGACTTCACCTGCAACCGTCATGTTCAGCGCGCCGACCTTTCCGTTCGCGGTGAAGCTGACAACGTTCAAGCCGAACGCGATGCATCCGTTGATGAGGAGCAGGAACAGGTGCCACCAGGCTAACGCAGGTGCGCTAGCGCTGGGTGCGGGGTCGCGCATGCGTGCGAATTCGCCAGAGAGGTAGGCGTACCCGACACACTGTACGAAAGCGAGTGGAGACATGCGTGCGAGGAGGTCGAGTGGGTGGAGGTTCAGTGGTGGGGGTATAATGAGGGTGTTTAGGAAGCTAGATGAGCTGGATCGGCTCGCGAGTTTGGCGGTCGCGGTCGATGGTGTTCGAGATTGAAGAGCGTTGGTGTAGATTGTTTTGAGGGCGGCAAGAATGGCACCGAGCAGCGTCAGTAGGAGGCCCATGTACGTGAAGGAGTAGTCGCCATAGGTTCTGCAGTAAGAATCAGCTATGGAAGGCCAGACATGTAGTGATTTGGCATACGCGAGGACAACGCCAAACATGACGGGTGCTAAAGCGATTAACCGCTCCGCACTTAAGCGGGTTCCGAGAATGAGAGCGGAAAGGAGGGTGGTGAATATAGGTGTCGCGGCCCGCACGACTTGGTGGAACTAGAGCGATGTGAGCATGCTGGACATCTTAACTATGTATCCGCCTACTTACAGGGACGGTTACGAGGTGTAATGAGATGTTGCTGACCGCGATATTGACCGCGTAAAGCACGCTGAACGCCGCGAGCACTGCATAGCTTTTCGCGTCCAGACATGCCGGAGTGTAAAGCTTCTTCCTTCTCAGCACATATCCTCCGAGACTGCCACAAAACGCATGCACTGCCGTTAGCGTGTACGGGTACGGGAAGCGCACCAGCACGCCTTTATTGTAAAGCGTTAAACCGAGGTTGAATGCAAAGTACAACGCTAGCCAGAACGCCTGCGAGCGTGTCCCGGATAGAGCAAAGCGATCGCCTCGCTTGGTTTTCCGCATGGGGGATGTTTGGGCCGCGGCTGGAGCTTCTGGAGCAACTACAGGCAGTGACGGAGAAGGCGGTACGCTCTGGGGGAACAGCGGTGAGGCCACCAGGTCGAACGCCGGGGTGAATGTGATGTCTCGGGCAAACACAGCTCGCTGCCTCGGAGAACGACCGGGTCGTGAGTGCAGCGTCGGAGAGTGCATGCGGTTCGCCAAGGAGGGATATTGCAAATCGATAGCGCCTTCATAGCCGTCTACACCTGGCCCTAAGCCGTACGTGGCGCGACCTGGTAGATGAGGATTCCAAGCGAAGAGCGAAGCGTGGCTAGCGTATGCAGGGAGGTCGAAGTATCCCGAGTGTTGTCGCACCCCTAGCTCCGCCGGGGAGTTTGGGCTCAGCAGCGGTGAGCGCATCTGCCACGATGTCGCCTAGTAGATAGCTCTGGCCGCACCCGGCGAGGAGGGAGATGGAAGACCGTGGACGAAGCGAGATGGCGGTCAAGAGCAGCTTCGGGATGGTTGAGACGGGAGCCACGTGGTTATCTTATCTCCAGGTTCAGACTCCGATACCAGATCTACTCTCCGCTGTGGCTAGGACCTGCGGCCCACCGTCCTTGAACTTTGGCTAACCACATCTCTCTCCTCAACCACTACCACCCACCACCCTTCTGGGATAGCGGAGAAACCGAAACCGCGAGCTAACATGTCTTCTCCTGCTTGTGCTCTCGCTCTCGCAAACCCCAAGAAGAGGGTTTTAGCAGACTCTGATACGGAACAGCGCGATCCGAAGAGGACTAAGCCTCAAGACGATCCCTTGGAGAACGAGTTGAAGAAGGAGACGAAGGACAAGAAGAAACGGCGGAAGAAGAAGCGCAAGGTGCCCGTGGTACTTGCCCAGGACCTCGCAGAAGCAGACGCGCGCGTCGTGCCCGGGGCATCAGGATCGCGCTCGCGGTCTCGCTCTATGACTTTGGCAGTTACCCCGGCTCCCGATGAGCGTCTCAGGGAGCTAGCTGCCTTGTCTTCGCCGTGTGCTGGCCCCTCCAAGACTACGTCTCGCGAGGCTTCGCCCTCTCGTTCAAGCTCCAGCAAGGGCAAGGGCAAGGTCCGAGCCACTCCAGACTATGCAGTCGCGCAGGATAGGCGACAAGACTCCACCGGTGTGGAAGGTCAAGTCTCAGCAAAGTCAAACGTGCGTTCGTCCGATCCCCCCTCCTACTGCATCGTTCCCGATGTTGACACCCCTTCACTGTACGCTGCCCTCTCTAAGGCTGTCTCTCGCGACCCCTCGCCGTCCGATGCAGGTTCTAACAAAGGCAAGGGCCGAGCCACTCCTGATTGTGCATCCGCGCAGGACAGTCAAGAGCGCATAGCTGATCTGGAAGGTCAAATGTCGACGAAGTCGAACGTGCGTTCATTTAATACATCAAATACCACGCCACTCACGATGCCCCGGCAGCTGGTAACACAACACGAGACGCTGTTGTCCTCTTTCCAGCAGTCGCTCTCCTGTCAAATCTGTCTCGACCTCATGCACAAGCCCTTCGCGCTTGCCCCTTGTGGTCACTCTGCTTGCCACCAGTGTCTCGTCAACTGGTTCAAGGCTCCGCCACCGGATGTCCCTGCTCACGACGTTCTTCCCGTCTGGTTGCGCAAGAAGACCTGTCCGCATTGCCGCACGGTGATCAAAGACAGGCCCATAGTGATTTGGACCATCAAGGACATGGTCGCTACCCTAGTCAAGAGTGGACTGGCGCCAGCGCCCCTGCTGCCACTGGCTCCGCCTCCCGAAGAGGGTGCCGCGAACGCCGATCCCTGGTCAGGTATCTTCCGCCCAGCGAACAGGAATCACGACATCTTCCCCGACTGGCAGCCGCCCGAGCTCATGCAACAGCTCATGGGGATGCGGGACGACGAGGATGGCGGGATCTACCGATGTGTTGACTGCCACCACGAGATCGAGGACGGTGCGTGCTCGCAGTGCGGGCGCGTGTATCCAGGGCACAATCCGCTTGACCACCATCCGGACGAGTTCGATGACGACGTCGTCGGACACTGGGCAGCGCACGAGATCCTGGACGACTCCATGGACGAAGATGAAGACGACGACTTTGTCGCGGCAGACCATGGCGGAGGCGGAGGGTTGGCCCGCCTGCCAGTGGAGATGATCCGGCAGCTGTTCATGCTCAACGGCCCCGGCGACGCCGATTCCGACAGCCTCTACACAGACGAGTCCGGGGACGACGCTGGTTTTGCAGATGAGCAGGTTCTGGCGGACTTCGTGGCCGCCCATCCTGGCCACCATGCATATATCGAACGCGTTCAGCACGACGACGGAGACGACGAGGAAGGATACGAGAGCAGTTTCATCGACGACGACGGCAACGATGAAGATCGGCCGCGCCGGCGCCGTGCACCCTCCGTAGACCTCGATAGGGACTCCGTTATCGACTTGTCAGAGGCGGACGAAGAACCGGCTGTGGACGACGGGCAAGACGACGAAGTCCAATTTGTCGGCTTTGGCAGGCGACGCGGCGGGCTGGCAGCCCGGGGGAGGGCAGCGATCGTCATCACCTCGGAAGACGAGGAGGATGAAGACAGGTTCGCGAGCGAAGGTGGCGCGAGCGACGACGACGGGTAGGTGCCTTCTACGTAAAGGCTAGACTTGTGCTCACCACCACCTTGCCCATAGCGATCTGGCCGCCGAGGTCGCCGCGCGTGAATAGTGCGTGTCCCCGCTTTTATACATATGTCGACGTCACAGAATCTGACGTCGTCTCTATGCAGTGATATGTACGGAGACGATGGCTCCGTGCCGCGGCGCGGCGCGCTCTACGACGAATTTTCCGATGAAGACGGCGAGGGATTCGACGACGAGTATAGCTCTTGAGCTGTCATTGACCCGGCTCCCTTCTTTCTCACTCAATGCAGCTAGCATATTGTATAATTCCGGGCAGAGATGCCATGCGCGCGGTATGAATTGCTTATGCGTGTCGTTGGCGATGAACGCGGCCTAGGTCTGAGCAGCTGAACACGTCGAGGCTCGCAACACTTCAGAAACATACTCGGTGCCGATGCAGACTTCACAAGCACTGTCATCCTCAACGCAGTATCCAGTGCCAGAGGAGGGAACACGCCGATGTTCGTCGGTACACTGTCGACGCCGACAGTACCGGGCGATTGCCTTCAACTGAATGTATGGGAAGAAGCGTCCACGGCATGGCTTTCCGTTGGGCTGCTCGAGTACGTGAACTCCGAACGGGGCGGAAGGGTGCGGGATCGTCCTGGACTGATGTGATATAGCCGCAAGGGTCCGGGTCGTGCGGAGAAGCCACCGCTTATCCGCTGTCGATAACCAGGCCTTGGTCATTCGACGAAAGCCCTAGAACGACCCTGTGGCACTCGGTGAGTACCGCTACGTGGACTACAGGAATCTAGAGGGGGCTTGACTCACAGACGCACAGGTGGTCGCAGGTGGTCGCACTAGTGAAGTGCACTGCCCACGCCGATTCGGTGCCCCCCCTGTATTCGGGGGTGCGTCGTGCTACAGAGTTTAGCCTGGGCCCCTCCTAGAACATCACAGCATTGGCACGATGTCCGTGTATCATGTGCAGAGATGATTTCAGACCAAGCGTTGCTCGCGGGAAGGTTACACGGCAGACAATTGTGCGCGCGCAGGTGGAGTAAATGTGCAGTGCGTTCTCTGCGCACGGTGTCCCGGTCCTTCCGCCAGCAAACCCGTGATAGGTCAGTGAGGCGAATCAAGCGGGATGAGGGAGTAAACATGTGGAGCGCAGCTATAGCGTCCGAGAATCCGAGTACATATGTTGCACTTCGCGTGTTCTTCGCGGCGACTGTTTTCTGACAAGAACGCCGCACCGAGCGGACGGTCGGCCTGCGGGTGTACACGAGTCGTCCGGTATCTGTAGAAATGCCTGATACGAGACCGGGACTGCGGTTCGCTTCGCGGTGGACAGCTACCACGTTTACGGGGAGATGCATCGTATCGAGAAGTATTCTCAGGGCTCGTTCGGATGTGAGGCGTTCGGGCATTTCTCCCGGTCCCCATGTTGCTACGGATGCTTTGCGATAGAAGTGACGCCCCAGAAGAGAACCACATGATAGCTCTGTTGTTCTGAGAGGTGCTACTTGTTGTCACGAGCAATTTGAGAACAGCTGGGGGCATCGCGCACGGGTGGTCGATATCCGAGATAGATTCAGTGGGACGGCGACTCTTCGGGCCCCGGCGGAGGGCGCTAACTGAGCGTGCTGTGTTTGTTGCTGTGTGTACTTAGGCGCCGCATGCATGCGGGGAGTTAGCCAGAGACCGTCCTTCCGACGGGCCATCGAGGCGACTACTACTACTACCAGACTGCTTTTCAAGGGCTCCCCTACCCCGCCACGCGTACGGAGGTATTTGTGGTCGCACTGGCTAAGAGAGGTAATCGCGGTTGCACTCGCTCCATGGCGAGGCTACGACGATGTCATGCGACGAGCCGCGAGCGGCCGCGAGCACGCAGCGGTGGCACGCGAGCCACCGCGGGAAGCGACTAAGATTCGTCGCTGGGCCAAGATTGACTGAGAACGCGTATTTTTCATATGTATACTCTGACGGAAAGGTTCAGGGAACACTCGACACTGCGCATATTCATCGACATGCGGTTGTGCCCGCTCCAACGGGCCGACATCTAGTAGTTCCCGCTCAGAAGGGACGGGAGACACTTCACTATACGGCGCGCATGGTATCCGCTACCGACTTCTCCGGCGGTTTCAATCTGCGAAGATACTTTTGTTCCTTCTCCCATGGATGACCTGGTGCGTTTATTGTTCACTTCGGCTTGAGGCTACTGCTGATCGTCACGATAAGGAGAAACCACACGACCAGTATCAAGCCCGCACTGCCCCAAATCCATAGGGGAAGAATTTGAATACTGTATTAAATCCGATGCTTCCCAGCGCACATAACGTCCGCGCGCCGGCTCGAGATTGTGCGTCCTTGGCACCCATCTCACCCCTCATCCGCGTGAGCCGGAAACCACATGTTGTCTGAAGCCTTCTTTTCTCAAGCTGATCTGTTGGATAAACAGCACCCTGCATTACACAAGGGACGATGCGATCATGGATCTTCGCTGTCACTCGCCGGGGCAACAATTTGTGTGTGACGGCGAATGGTGTGCTGCCCCGTCAGTGAAACGAGCACATTCATCCTGTTTTATTGAGCTCGAAGTTGGCTTACCGCTTAGCTAGTTTTGCTGTACGGATCGCGGTGCTGCGCACGGTGGCGATAGCGCTGTATGAGGTGCATCGATGTCAGTATGCTCCCGAACGCCCGGGACATATCAAGTCATCAGGAGGTGATCCATATAGGATAGGAAGCAAGGCTAGACAGCTGGACTGTGCGATCCCAGAAACGACCCTGGAGAAGTTGGAACACGTTCCGGTGCCCTCATGTGAGCGACTCCCACTTCTTTGGCTAAGAAGCTGACAATCAGCAGGGTCAAGGCTTCGGCGCGCAGTCGGCGAAGAAGAAGTAGGAGAACGACGTATTGTTCTGAGTGTGCGGAAGAAGGAAACGCGCGGGGCATCGTGCTTCTGAGCGACGAGCACAATTGCTCAACGGTATCATGCGGCATGCCATGGGAATCGCGCTCAGGCGTGGTCCCCCGCATCAACAGACGTCCGGCGGTGTCCCCGAGTTCGCGCAACATACCCTCGCCAACACCCCCTACCGTCTATCCCACGCCGCGATCTGGCTTGAGATACAAAAGCCCAGCATCATCGCCGCGACCCTCCAGGTCCCAACGCCTACCCCCGCAGACCCCCCTCACCCAGCTTGACATCGAACGATGGCGACCCAAGCTTCCAAGGACGATAATGAGCCCCATCATTCCATGTTCTTCCCCTTGACGCCTCCACCCTTCTCAGGGACGCAGGAGGAATTTGTGTCGAATCGCATTGTGAGTGCTACGCGTGTCACTTCTTTCGCGTCTTTACGCGACCTCGCACTAACTCAAATACAGGCCGATCTCATGCGCCACCTTGGAAAGGTGTCACCGGACGATATACCTCCGCGATACTATTTGGTATCGAAGGACGGCTCGCCCATTGTGCCGCCACCCGTTGTACCGCCGCCCGAAGTTTCGGACCCAAAGCCTGCTGAACAGGCTAGGTCTAGGGCTAGCGACATATGGGGAGCATCTTCGCAGGTATGTCTCGTAACCGACTATGTCTTGTCGATGGTTCTCATCATTGTCTCTTAGGGTGCTCGCAATGTCG
The DNA here is from genome assembly GCF_000271585.1 of Trametes versicolor FP-101664 SS1. NCBI lineage: Eukaryota > Fungi > Basidiomycota > Agaricomycetes > Polyporales > Polyporaceae > Trametes > Trametes versicolor. The sequence goes on along the minus strand of NW_007360332.1, from coordinate 1,085,972 downwards.
GGTATGACCCGCCGTCGCCTAATCTCCCACATCTCTCTGCCAACTTGCAGAGCCCTCGATTTGTCGATGCACTGAGGGCGGAGTTGCCCCAACTCATCAGCAACGCGCCCCTCCACGAACTCCAAGAAGGGATCAAGTACGTGGATGCGCAGTCGCTTATACCAATTCATTTTCCAGACGAATCCAGTGAGCGTACATCCTCGGTCACGCTGCAGCCTGTATACTCACCTTGCGTGTCTACCTAGGGGCTCTCTATACCCTGGAGATTGTAAGTCTAGCCTGCACACGTATACTCTGGACTCGGTACATCGCACTTACGCAGAGGTTCCAGCGTTTGGATCCATCCATTCATCCGCAGCATATCGATGACGTCTTTTATCTGTCTATCGACACCGGTGAGTAAAGCTTGGCGTTCAACCTCAAGCTATCATTGGGCCGTCACTGACTTTCATATCCGATTGCGCATTTCAGGAGGGCGTACAACGTGCGTATACTGGGATCGATGACCCGCGTTACGATTGCTTACTGCCAGGTCTTACTGAAACATGTAATCATCTCTCCAGGTGGTTTTTTGGCAAGAACTTTGGGAACATACCTAGCCGCAATCAAGCCACCTGCCCGTGGACCGAAACGGAACTTATGGGGTTGAAGTTCAGAAGAACTGTTGTTCCCATCGACCACAAAACTCATAGGGTGCTCCCTTTCGATACGCGTGGCACCCCTAGTGAGTCCGAAAGTGAATGGACGGTGCCCTATTTGGATCGATCTACCCTTTGTGCGTGTGCAGCCACATATACCGTTATGCTAACCTAACTATATGGCTCATCTCACCGATAGATGCACGCCATCTTCCGAATGGCATCATCAGGACCAAATTTCCGTGCTGGTCCTGGAAAGACGGAAAGCCGGATACATATCTCTTCGAACTCCCCTGCGTACTGGCCTTTGGCGCGAATGAAGACCTCGCCCTCAGAAACTTCGACGGCAACATCGGATTAGGGGTGCCACCATTGTGCGTTGAATTTTGTTTGCCTGTGATGTCGTGGTGAGGTTCAACGTGCTGAGGATCATCCTATATCCAGGCGGAGGCCGGTGAAAGATTTCAGCCAATCCGGGCGTAGTAGCTATGTAAACATCTTGATATTAGCTTACGTACGGGAGCGATGCTTACATCTGGTACAGCAATTTTTCGACGCCTTGCAATTGCCTCATCTGCAGGTCTACGACGTAAGCACCTTGCTCTACTTCATGTTTTTCTTTGCCAATTTACGATGACACTGATATCACACATCAGTCTCATCAATTCTTGATCAAGTTGAACCACCCAGATAAGCTTGCTGCTTGCCAGGCAAAGAACGCGTGAGTACGCTCGAGCCCTGCATGCCTTGTCAAGATGTGCTTACTGTCCGTACCAAGCCTGGACTTCTTGTTCTTTGGCCCCGAATTTCCCAGCCCGCTAGTACCCGAATTTACCCCTCGTCTTCTCGTGACTTCTGTCGCTGGTGAACCAACCGAGACCCAGCCTGCGTATACACACTGGATGGTCGCCTTGGAGTCTATTAGCCTCGTCGATTCCAAGGGCAAGCACATCAAGATTCCATTAGTCCGCCCTGAGCAACCAAAGACACAGGGTAAAGGTGATAACCCACATGGCCGGATCGTAACCCCTTCAGCAACATCTAGTACTCCGGCAACACCCCCTGCCGCGACGAACTATTCCACTTACGAGGTCGCTCGTGTGGCACTTGATTCAGGTGCGTCGTGTTCCAGCTGTCTGTAATCCACTCTGATGGTCCTCATGACTGACTATTATCTGCACCAACGCAGGCTCGACTCTGACGTTCCTTCCCCTCCACGCGGTAGAAGCAATTCGTGACTTATGGTTGTGCAACAAAAAGGAAGTCCTATCACTGAAGGAGAACGTGGAAGGCAAAGTCCATCTCTATTGTGGGCCGGAACGAAACCTCGATCAGTGCGATATCATCTTCACGTTTGCGGCCTTGGACGGCTATATTCGGACCGAGTTTCGGTGCCCCGCAAAGCCCTTCCTCAAGTCAAAGACTCCGTTGCCTTCAGAAGGTTCCCGACGCTCTCCGCAATATTTCCAATGCAATGTGTCTGCTTTCAAGTTATCGGGAGTCCCGGAGCCCGCTTTCCACATCCTTGGCCTGGTAGGTCGTGTTTTCACCAACCATGTCGACAGGAATTGACACTATGTTTCAGAACTTCTACTGGTCGTCCATCGTCAAGCACTGCGGGCCGACTGAAGCGCACCCTCGTGCGTATGTTCAGCTCGCGCCCCAGAGAGCGATACGGTCGGATGGTACTATGGGCTCCGCGGAAGACTTCGAAATACTTCCTCACCTGCCGCCAAAGTATCTCAAGCGCTAATGATATTTGTTGATGGCTCTGTTCATTCGCATCTTTTCGTTGTAACATGATGACTCGGATGGCGCTCTACCGTATGGATTGTGATGAAAGCCTGAAATGTCTAATCGAGACCTTGTCTCCTATCCCAAGTAGTACGATATCGCGACTTATGCATTGTTTGACGAATCCGCCCCTTACGTGGCTGCCGGCCGGTTTTCCCTGACCGGCGGAAGTCGCATTTGATTTCCGGTATGCAGTTGAGCTACCGGCCACGATGACATTGATCAAAATTAAACGGTAGTGATTTAGTTGGGGGTCGCTGAGAGCGAGCCGCTCATCGTAGGGATCCGCTACTGGTACGGATGCTGTTGGCAAGGCCCGCGGATGAGAAGATCTGAAGCTTTCTTGTCTCCCCTACAGACGATGTGTGATCTTGTCGAGGAGGGGAGGACGAAGGACGAAGCTTTCGGAAGCCTGAGCGGAGCCGCGGCGGCGCTCAGCGCTCAATGCAAACACTGACAAACACGCAGACGTCGGGCGCGAATGTGACGCTCTGACTGAGTTCGTCCCTACAATCCTTCTTTTCGTTGCTGCAGTCATCATCGTCTACGTCCGAGTGCTCGCTGTCGCCATCGTTGTCACGCTCGTGCTCGTGGATATCTCCTGGAAAACAGTCTCATCCTCAAGCTGGATTTGCCTTCTCTTGGCTAAGCCACTGAGGTCAGAGCGACCTGTGGATCTGCATTCTTGGCTGTAATGGCGGACTATTGGTACGAGCTTCGCGCATTCCATTCGTACAGGTCTAACTGATTTCTCAGTCTTCGCCTGGAGAATCTCATTCCGGACGTTGTACACCGCATTCTACAAGAAATGACGGCACTCCGGAATGACGCTGAAGACGACGAGCACTCGATCAAGAACTTGTCATGCACATCTCGACGGATGCGCTCTCATTGTATGCCGATCTTGTTCCGCAGTTGTTACGGAAGCGCCGATTGCAGCACGGTTCCACCGGTCTCCATCCGTTCATTCGTCAGGTAGGCTTATTGAATTACCTCAGTGCCGTGCGCCCCTCGTCACTCACTTACTTGCAAGGAACATCGTCTATAATTTCGTGATCCACGACCCTCGAACCTACTGGATCTATGAAGGCCAACATTGTCCACCCCCAACTTCTCATTCGCTTGAATATCCGGAAGATTTACCCTTGTTTGGCATGGATCTCTGCTACTTCCCTGCGGTGCAGTCCGTCACATTCGACAACGTCCCTGAAGGCGTTCCCTGGTCGGCTATCATGCGATGCCTAAAGCACCCTGGTATCACATCTCTGTCTTTCCGCAAACGTTCGACGTGGACGTCTGCGTCATCAGAAATCCCGTCCGACCTCTCTCTTCACATCCCTCAGCTCACGAGGTTTGCATACACCCCTTCTCAGTGGCGCGAGGCCGAGATCGTGGAGCAAAGGGCCAGCCTACAAGATGTGTACGCTACCGAGTCAAGCTACCTCCGTGCGCTTGTTCTCCCTATGTCGGCCATGGCTGAATCCCTCACCCTTCCCGTTGAGACGGCCCCGCTTCTGGAGATGGCGGCTAGAGACTGGCCTCGCCTTCGTACGTTGGCACTCACCGGCCTGTATACACATCCGGATCAATGTCGTGCCATCCCCTTCTTGCTCCTACGCATGCCGAACCTACGCTCGCTTTCCATCGAAGTGGCGCAATCACCTAGGATGCTGCGCCCCCACCTACTCAAAGTGCCTTCCCATAACGTCTATCATCTGCGTTCATTGACGGTCTCGTATCCAAACCCGGACGATCCCATATTTTCCTGCCTTGGGGACGGTCTGACGGCTCTTTCACTTCGCGACGCTCCGAGACACTGCTTTCACGAACGCTTCACTCCGGCTTCGCCTTGCTCGTCATCTCCCATCCTTAGTTCCTCTGAATGTCTGACCATTCTGAAACGTATATCCGCCCCTTCTCTGTCTGTCCTCGAACTGGTCTATCATGCGGACGCCGTGGAAGAAGAGCTCCTGCAATACCTGACACGGACATTCCCGCTCCTACAGGAGCTCGAACTACACAGATATAAAGCATTCCCAGACGAGAGTGTCCCCTACGTAAGCATTTCATTGCGCCCGCTATCAACGTCCTTGTAGCACCGTTTGTGCTTACTCGCGCCACAGCTGCACATCGCACGCACGCTCAGCTCTGTCAAGTATCTGCGCGCGCTGTACCTCAACCTCGACATCCGGGACGGACCGTACAAGCCGTGGTACGTCTCGAGCGCCTTACTCCAGTGGGAGAAGGCCCGCAACGCCCGCGGACGAGAACTGCTCGGGATCCTGCAGACCGGGGCGTACTTCGAGTACGTCGCGTTGCTCCTCCACACTATGCTCGATTGCACATGGACGCTATACCGCCCGGAATGGGCGCCCCGGCCGCAGATTGACTGGCGCTCGCTATCTCAAACGTATGTCTTGCATCCTGGTGTCGCGTGGAGAGCGTGCCCCCGCTGACAGTGGCTCTGGACAGGGATTCGTTGGCGCCGGTCATCCCGTTGGGTTTCTTAGGCTGAGCATCGAGCCTGCGTCGACGCCGCATTGTCTTTCGGACGCGACTCCGTGAACGCCCATGCTATACCGCCGCCTCTCGTCCTAAGCGCCCTTGTGTTTGTATCGTTCTTACTACCCTTATGCCAGTACGCAGTCTGTCATGTACGATATCTGACAGGACAATCCTATTGACGGTCAGCGAGTGTATGTTCCTTCCTATTGCTCTCCTTCGTCGCTCCTGCTCCTGCTGAGGTTTTACACGACCTATACTTAGCAGCACCTACACACGGGTTCTGAGCAAGCCCTTGACGGCATACACTTTGCATACGGTCCGGGCAAGGCCGTTGACGTCCTACGGGTCATGGCCTAGTGCAAGCACTCTCCTAAGGCCCCCGGTGGGGAATACCAGACGATACCAAATTGGAATAAAGAGCTCGTGAGCGCCTTGAAGAAGACATCATGCGGTATGTATATTACATCCGATCAGCTTTCCAAGCACGAGCACATCTCATCGTGACCGATAGACGGATGATCGTGGGACTCTCAACGCGGAGGAAAAGTAGCTTCCTGACCTTTAGCTATCATCTGTGGCGACGCTCCAAAGTGCCTCCAAGTTGCCCCGGATCGTATTGCGATGTCACCATCCGACGATGCGCCGACGAGCCGCCACCTCCTGCTCCCACTCGAAGCCCCACGGTATGAATATTGGCGACCCGGATGGACAGAAGCACCCCATGTCTCTGCTCAAGCTGTACGCCCCCATTCTGTGGGTTATACGTCGTGCCAGACAGTTGCTGACACGGGTCGACTTTCTGCTTCTAGGTAGATGCTCTCCGCTACGCCGGCAGGCGCAGTGCGAGCATATCCGTGCCAGACGGGTATCTCCTTCCTGATAGCGACACCGCGCCACAAGGTCCGAAAGGCCTCTCAGGCTCAGATGGCACCAGGGGAGCAGCCCTTACGGTCGACACCGACGCCACTCGTCATACTGGTGACGGGTCCGATTCCGATTCCGAGGATGGCAGCGCCGGCGCACAGGTACGACACGCCTCTACTTCCGGTCTTTATATATGCTGGTTTGCCTTGCTCAAACTTTTTATCGCAGGGTAGCGGCAGCCGCAGGACACACGCATGGAGGAAGGGAGACACACCGCATGTGGCGGCCCTATTAGGAAAAGAGCGGGAGGTTGATCGCCCCGCACCAGCGGCACCTTCCGTCGCAAGGGATCCATACTTTGATATGGTGGCAGACGTTAGGGCCGAGACACGCAATTCAGTAGGCAGTAAGTCTTTAACGCTTGAATGACTCGCCGGCTTGATGACCACCACTTACGCGCCGCAGAGCATCTTTATACCGTGAAAACGGTGCGCTTCCACTCAGTCCGTGCTAGTGACGATTTCTGACGAGCCCGACGGACAGACGCTAGACCGCAGAAGACATTACCATCATGTCTCCCAGTCGTACCACCTGTCGATTGATACAGGTAAGCAACATGAGTGCAGGCACGCTCGCGCCACAGACTTATCTCGCACCCGCTTCCAGGAGAACCAGATACGTGAGTCCCACTGTATTATATCTTGAACGGACATTCACAACTAACGAATCCTCTCCGTGTCCGGCGATGCTTCCAGATGGCTATATGCTTACGGATTCCAGAAAATCATAGAAGACGGCGAGGGTACTTACGCGTGGTCCCGGGTCGAGGCAGAAAACGGCCACATACACATGAACCGTTTCGTCGTTCCCATCCCGAGCGACGGCCTTTCTTGGGAGCTCCCGGGCCCCTTTCCCACAGAGCACGCCCCGTCGCCTCCGCTGGAATGGACGACAAGGCACGCCGACGGTGGACTGGCTTGTACGTTTGCAGCCCCATATTCTTCCTACCTGCGGCCGCGTTGACATCCTGTACGACTCGCAGACCTCCGCTACGTGCCGCATGGCATCCTCCAAACGGAACTGCCACGCTGGCATTGGAAGGATCGGCAGCAGAGCTCGACGCCGCTGAGGATCCCCTGTGTCCTCGCATACGCTGCCAATCGCAGGCTCGCCATGCAGGTTCGCGCTGGGCACATCGGATTGGCTGTACCTAGGTATGATGTCTACCCCTGTGGTATTCCCAGTCTCTCGGCCGCATATTGACTGCTTACCACTTGACTCGCACCATCAGTGCGGGGAACTTTACAGGGGACCCTTCCGTTTCTAAACCGGTACGTATTCACTCTAGATTGCGTAGCGAAACCCTACTCACCCTAAAGGGAATGCTAGTCATTCTTCGATGCCCTCGAATCATCACCTGATCTACAGCTCGACGAGGTATGCAATCCACTCTCACGGCGATGTATCTACAGGAAGCTGAGAGCAGCATTCAGCCCCGCAAGTTCCTGATCAAACTGAACCACCCAGACGTCGAGGAGGAATGTTTGAGGGGCAAAGCGTGAGTAGCGAGATGTTTAGTCCACCCTAATGCTCCTGCTCATTTGATCGCAGCCCGAGCCTGGTGTATTTTGGAAGCGCGTTCCCGTGCATACTGCAACCGCAGTTCACACCTAAGCTCTTCGTCTACGGCCGGGTCGACGTCGACGTTTCAAGCCCATTGAAGTACGAGCATTGGCGGCTCGGGCTGAGCTCCATCAGTCTCGTTGACGCGGACGCGCCGGACGACATTCTCACAATCGACCTCGCGAATCGCGCTGTCGAGCCGTCCAATGACGGCGACACTGATCCCTCAGCTGATAAGACGGCTCGCGACTACGTACAGGTTATACTCGACACAGGTGCGGTTCCCTCGCATTATCACGCTGCACGCCGTGACATTGCCTTCGGCGTCCAACGAACTGACCGATATCCCGTCCAGGCTCGACGCACAGCGTCCTTCCCCGGCGCGCTGTGCAGACAATCTCCACCATATGGCTACGAAACAAGGAAGAGCTGAAGGATGGCGGGACCGTCCACGCTTATTGTGGCCCCGAACGCGACTTGGACAAGTGCGACATCGTGTTCACGTTCAGAGGGCTGGATGGTGCCCCAGTGAAATTTCAATGCGCTGCGAAGCCGTTCCTCCAGTCGCCCTGGGCGTTGAAGACCGCCAGCGACGCTGCGGGTGAGACGCCTAGACACTACTACAGCAACATCCGAGCGCACGTCCCGGGCGAACCCGAGGAGGAAGAGAGTTGCGACGTGCCCTTCGTCTTTGGCACGGTGCGTCCTATGCATGATCTAGGAGCATGATATGACGTGATACTCACATAGGATGTCGTAGAGCTTCTATTGGGCGGCATTTGTCGAGCATTGCGGGCCCGTCCGGGCCAAGGACACCTCCGAAATTCACGAGCCGTACGTTTGCCTGGCCGCTCAAAGGGCGACCATGCCGGATGGAAGCATAGGCTACGCGAAAGACTTTCACGTACCTCCGGATCCACCACCCAAGTCCTCCGAACAGCCTGCGAAGCATGAGTGGCCAGCCTCAACGACATAACTCCTCTATCGAATGCGGGATGGTATTGATACAATGAAGTTGCATCCGACTCAGAGGTGGTATGTGGGTGCGCCGCGCTGGACCCATGTGTACGTTAACCGAGGTGGGCTGCCACTGAGCGCGATGTCGAACACCGACCTGTACGAGCTATATAGTACGATTATGCGATTGCATATATACGTGTGTAACCCCTTGAATGAAAAACGCTATCATATTGTACTGAGCACTAATCGCCCTTCGTATCATGGGTGAATGGACCTGAATGGACGTCCATACCGTTGCCTGCGAGGCCGCGACTAACGCCCGACACGCGGTCATGTGCATGCGCCACACTCGATGCCGCCGTCGCCGCCGCCGCACCGACGACGATCGACGCCGAACCGGCTCCGACAACCTTCACTGAGATTCACTCCTTCTCGGCTCCCTGTCAGCTCTGTCTCCCTCTCTTTCGTTCGTCACCCGCCCAGTGCTCGCCGCCCGTCTTTCCTACCCCGTTTCAGCTGCTATTTGCTGCAACCTGCCGACCCGCACATCCAATTGCAACTTAATATGTGGGGCCCCGCTTGCTTGATTATGATATCCTGCAAAGCGACGGATCGGGAAGGTAGTAAACGACGAGAGCTGTGACGCGACTATCTGCTGGGTGGAGCATCGGACAGTTCTTCCTCGCCGACCGAAGCCTTCGACGTTTCGAGATCGACTTCCGGCGTAGGTGGAACTTACCGCCGGGCTGGTTTGTGGCTCAAAGCAGCTGCTTTCTGTCTGGATTGAGCACAGCGGTGTCGACGCCAGCACGTATAAAACGGCGACATACATCTGCAATCGGACAAGTCTTTCCCCCTCTAACCCCCAGCGAGAAACCTCCACGCGCCAGTACCTGCAGAAACGCGGACGAGCTGTAACCCCCGCCTCTTCGCCAAGTCGTTGCACAAGGACTTCCTATGCTTCCGCCTCTTCCACCGCCAACCGCGCCATGCCGACTCATCGCCGCGGGTTCTGCCGTGGCTGGTCGTCTCGCTTCGAGCCTCGTGCCGCCCGCAAACGTTATCGGCGATTCGCTCGAGTTGCACGCGTACGGTCCTCCACCGCGCGGTTACCGGTCGTTCCGTGTCCTATCTGGTACTCCCAGCGCGAACCTCGCGCGTGGCGACCTCGCGACGACCGTGCGGTGGAGCATCACGATCGCATCCCCGATCCAGTGCGCGCAGCAACGCGCCTGCCCAGCGTCTGTGCTTCAGCTTGGCTTCAGTCCACGCCCGCTTACGCCCGCTTCGCCGCTCTGACATTTCTCATGCACATCCGTGCTTCGTGTGAGAAAGGAACGGGTCCACTTCGCTGAGCCCGCGCTTGGCCCACGCACGCCGAAACCCCAAATAGGACCAGCCAGCGCTGCGCCGCACTTCCCCGACCGCAGGACTCCTACATAACGCTGAGCTGCGCCCCGTCGAACTCCGGAGTCCGAGGATGGTTTCCAAGAGCATCTACACTCTCGCGTTCCTCTGCGTGGTCTCTGCGGGGCGGCAGACTCTTCCGAATTCCTTTCCCAATGCTTGGCCGGGTCAGCCAGTGGGCGATTACAGTCCCGAGTGGCAAAGCTGTGAGTGACCCGCCTCGCGCTCCGCTTCATCCCAGCTGATTCCTGTCGCATCAGACTTTGAAGTGATAGGCCTCCCGCCGGCGATCCCGACAGGTCTGCCCCGCAGCTTTGCAGGCAATATCAACGTCAATCGCACCGGTCACAAGAACGATACACTGTTCTTCTGGGGGTTCGAACGCGAGGGCGCGAGCGGGACGCTCACTGCGGCGGCGGACGCGAGCAATACGGATCCGTGGGTTCTGTGGCTGCAGGGAGGGTAAGTGTATCTGTTCCGACCTCGTATGCAGGTGCTAAGCGGGTACGTCATGCCAGGCCTGGATCTTCTGGCTTACTCGGGATGGCGACGGAGGTGCGTTTCGTGCTCATCACTCCGGTACCTATCTGCACGCTGACAGTGGTACAGAACGGTCCTATCCATGTACTGAGCGACGGCTCGTGGGTCTTGAACCCGTATAGTTGGCACACGCTTGCGGATACGATCTGGATAGACCAGCCCGTTGGTACGCACTTCAGGCCATTCCATCGGTGACATGCTGATGGTCGCTACTCAGGAACGGGCTTCTCCACTGCAAGTTCAACGGGCTATGGTGAGTTTCCGTTATTGCTGCTGTCGCTTCACGTTCACTGAACTGGCTCAGCCGCGGACGAGGAGCAAGTGGCCGAGGATTTCGTACGTTCATTGCTCTCGGGTGCATGATCAGGCGCTAAGGTGATTTATAGTTTGGGTTCCTCACGAATCTGGTGAAAGTGTTCCCAGCCCTCGCTACTCGCCCCCTCTACCTCATGGGCGAGAGCTATGCTGGGGCGATGATTGTGAGTGCTGCATATGTCGCTTGCGCGACCTGGTGACGTACTGACATGCCGAATTTGTGCGAAGCCCTACATTGTCAAGCGTCTTTTCGCAAGTCCGTCCGGTCCGGTAACGCTGGGCAAAGTCGTGATTGGCAACCCTGCTCTGGGTTCTGTAGCCACGATCCGAGACCTCCCCGTGGTATGTACACTCATTATGATCAAGTCTTCAGTTGTTCATCCCCAATAGGTCAACATGTTGCAGACATACCCAGAGATCATCGGGTACGACCAAGATGTCTTCAATTACTTCAAGGAGCAGTACGCGCTGTTTGCCTTCAACGTGTAGACTTGTGGCTTACCTCTCCTGCAGACACCACCTCTGTGGATACGACTTGAACCTGACATACCCCCAAATCGAGCCGTTCCCCACTCTGAACTTCACCAGTGGGCTGAAGGCAGCGCTGAACCGTGCCGCAGCCCACGCTTCCCGCCGATCTGCCAGAACGTGGAAGGATACCTTTTTGAATGAACTCGCCGCACGTCAGCGCATCTCTGAACGCAGCGTCAGCGCGGACAGGAGCGTCAGAAGGTCGGAGCGGAAGCGGGACATATCTGGACCAACCGGGACCATCGACTTCTGGTACGGCTGCGACATCTTTGACGAGATGACCGACTATGCCTTGAATTTCACGGCGCCATGGAGTAAGCGACTCCGCATGTTCATGGGCTTGAGCGTATACTGATACTCTACTTCAGCAACCGGGAACTTCGACACGTTTGACATTCCGGATGCCACCCACCCCGAGCCAGTCTTAGACCCCTCAACCGTCCTGAACGACCCACTCACTCGTGCAGCGCTGCATGCCCCGACCTCGAAAGACTGGAGCAGCACGTTCGATTACCCCTGGGGCTCAGTGAGCGGGCGTTTTGACCCCAGCGTGGAGCCTATCGCATTCCTCTCGGAGCTCGCCGCGAACGCGAGCGCGCGCAACATCCCCTTTGTCTTCTACTCCGGGAACGACGACGCGCGCATATCGCACCGTGGCACCGAAACCCTGATCCAGAACTTCACGTTCGGCGGTGTTCAGGGCTTCACACGCAAGCCGTCTACGCCGTGGTTCGACGACGACGGGAACGTTGCGGGCATTGTGCACCAGGAGCGCAACGTGACCTACATCCTCGTCGCTGGGGCCGGCCACGAAGTGCCGCAATGGAAGCCTGCCCAGTCCCTCGTGTTCCTGCGCGAGTTCGTGTTCGGAGCGAACAGGAACGGCACCGTCGAAGGGTCTACCGTCGTCGGCATCGAGGACGCGTCGCTCGCGGCGGACTACTTCCCTGGAGGCGGGGAGATCTTCTTCGGGTCCCGCACGACCTCGGGGACGTTTACGTTCCCGAGCGCGACGGTCGCGGCGTGGAACAGCTTCATGGGGGTCACGCCTCCAACCGGCACCGCTCCGGGTCTTGTTCCTGCGACGGCGTCTCCCAAGGCCAATTCGGCGAGGGCGTCCAGATGGAGCACTCCTGTGATGTTCCTCGTTACGGGCATGGTGGCAGTGGTGTCTTTGCTGTGCTGAACACTGCGTCCGTTGTAAGTTTTCATGATATCCCCCACTAGCTATTCCCCGCCTATGCTCTCCATAGAATCAAGAGGACAGTATTTAGACATTTTAGACTTAGAAGTAATCGACCGCATAGACATTTTTGTATTTGACCTTGGAAGCAATAGAGCATCGGGAATGCTCCCCTCGTACGTTGAAAAAATCCGCCAGACGCGCCCAAGTATCAAATTCAAAGTGTCAAATTCCTGATCATAGTTGTGGCGTGTATACGCTCGCCGCTTAGGAGCCCGGCGTTTGGTATGTGGCGTTCCCAGCTTGGCACTGTTTGGCTGCATATGGTGGAACGTCATATGCGACGTTTAGGGCAGGTGCTCTCTCCTGTCTTCCTACATAGCAAACCTGGTGTAACCAGCCTTCGTTATCCGGTATGCCCACAGACACGACAACCTCAGAAGACCTCGATATAACAGTTCATCACTTCACCCGCGAACATGCGGAGGAGCGGTCACTTTCCGACCAGGTTCTTCTCGACAATGCCGCGGCGCTGGTAACATGCCTGCGCAACGACGCGGTGTGGCACACGCCGCGGGTGATAGACTTCTCCGTTTTCTGTGAGATTTCCAGTCTTCCTTCGCTGGATGAATATCTGACGAGACGTGTTATAGCGCTCACTGGGAAGGGCGTTCAGTACGCCGTGGAGCCGCCGCCCATATACGAAAGAGGATCCGGACTCAAGCTCGGATGCACCAGAGCAAGAGAGAGGGAGTGGGGAGAACCGGTACACCCGGACGAGGACAACGCGGTATCGGAACTGGACGAATTCTACCATGGGCTCCTTCGTGGCTTACTCGCAGCAGCTGCACGCGCAGTGCCAGAGCCTCCAGCCACAGCCACCATTGAGACACCACCTGACGTTCTGACGACACAGGACGACCAAGTACGGGCACGACCAGATAAACGCAAAACGTACAGCGAGAGATCCGTCTCGCAAGTCTCAGCGAAACGGCCCCGTTTCGACGAGGGCTCCTTGTTCGACGCACTGCCGCTTGTAAGTCCCGCATACAGCCCGTTTTTCAGGGCCCCATTGGCTAAATATGTCTGTTAGCCACATTTCGAAGCTTGCCTCATGACGTTCGAGAACCCATGGCCACCCGTCCAACAGGCCGAGTTCTACCCCTCCACGCCGACACCCATCGCCCCTCACACGCAGGCGACGATAGACGAGCATATAGCCGACGAGTTCGCCCGGCTCGCGTGGGTCATCCCAGTTCGCGGCTATCTTCCATGGGAGGGCGCTACCCCAGCATCTATGCTCGCCGACTATCCGGACGACGGTGCGCCTGATCCGCAGGTACCCAAACCCGAAGCAGCGTATCAGAATCCAGACTCCCCCTCGATCGTGTGGACGCGCGACGCGCTGCGCGCGTTCTGGCAGTTCCTGCAGGAGCTGCGGGATGCAGACAACCTGGGCCCGCTCGGCCTCGCGTTCTACCATCTTCCCGTGCCGCACAGTGCACCGTCCTCCATGGATCCCGCAGCGCACCTCGGATCGCACAAGGTGGACTCGACGTCGTGGCTGGGCTCCCCGTCGATGCCGGACGACGGTGCCTCTGAGGCGTTGGAGGCGCCCCGCTCTACGCTGTGCCAGATGGACTACGTCAAGGTCTACCATGACGCGCGCTATACGAAGTTTCTGCGGAAGGTGTTCAATGCGTGGGCGTATAGGAGGCCGGGGGTTAAAGTCCGGATGTTGAAGGGGGCTACGCTGGCTTTGTTGGACGAGTGCGAGAAGGGCCTCCTCCTTTGCTGATCTAGGATCGCCATCTACCTTATACATGTCCCGGTACGTTCGTTTTCCGGTGCTTAGGTTGCTCTTCCACTGACCATGTCATCTGCCAGTAATGCTTAGTTTCCTCGATCGCCATACTTACGCTACTAGATGCTTAATGACTATTCCGACCAGGTCGTCTGATGCGCCTCCGACTTTCAGTGACGCCCCTCGCACCAGACCTCCAAAATTCCGCGACGCCGGTGCGGGAAATCTACAGGGAAGTCGAAAACCCATCACAAGACGCAGCGCGCCGCGCCCAGTCCAGCGCCACGTGGCTCGCGCGACGGGCCCAAAGTCCGCGCGCCTGCGCGGGCCGCAGGCAGTTCTGTCCTTCCCGCACTCATCTACGCCCGCCTTCACGCGGCGCCTTTCTCGCAGAACGCGGTGACGCGATGAGAAGCCGCAGAGCAGGTCCGTACGGGTCTGATGATCCTAGGTTCCGCCGTGCGTGGCTTACCTGTGACCCCATCATCTGGTGCAGGCGCCCTGCTCGCCGTCATCGCCGCAGGCGCGGCGGCGGCCCTCTGTCTGCAAGGTGAGCATACGCGCATCCGTATAAAGTGCGGCGTGTCCTGAGATCGCGACCGTGCAGCGCTCGTGTTGCTAGCACACACCATGGCCTGGTCTCACCTCCTCTCCCGCCTGAGTTTCTGGGCCGCCGTCCTCCCCGCTCTCAGCTTGGCTACATCATCGCTGCCTAACGTGGTCGACCTTGGATATGTGAAGTACCAGGGGAACCTCTCGTTCCCGAACACAGTCGCATACTTGGGTGTCCCGTATGCAGAGCCCCCGGTCGGCGAGCGCCGTTTCCGCGCGCCTCTCCCTCTGGACACAGCTCGCATCGCACGCGAGGCCAAGGGCAAAATCGTGACTGTGAACACCAACCCGGACTTCTGTGTCCAAGGAAGCACCGGAGGTTAGTTCGCAGTGGCAGTGGTGTCACGTTTACTCAACTTGTGGTCGCGCGGCGTCTAGCTGGCGAAGCCGGAGGCGCTGGTAGCGAAGATTGCCTCAAGGTCAACGTATACGCCCCCGCGGGTGCAAAGAGCGGGGATAAATGTGAGTGCATATGTGCCGGTCGAAGGGAACGATGCTCACATATTTCTGCCCCCTGCCCCCTAGTACCGGTTCTAGTCTACATTCACGGTGGAGGTAGGTACACTAGCAAATGTCCATGTACAGCCGATCTCACACCATAACACAGGATACGTCTACGGCAACCCTGCAAACTGGCCATTCGACGACTGGATCAACCAGTCCCCCAATGTGGTCATCGTCTCGGTCTACTACCGCCTCGACTCTTTCGGGTTCCTGACTGTCCCCGAGCTGGCAAACAGCGCTCTCGGAGACCTCAATGCCGGCTTCCAGGACCAGATACAGGCGCTCAAATGGGTGCAGCAGCACATTAGCGCATTTGGTGGCGACCCCAGCAAGGTCACCATCAACGGCGAGAGCGCGGGGGGCTCATCCATAGAGCTGCACCTCGTTGCCCACGAAGGGCAGAAGCTTTTCTCGCAAGCGATCGCTCAAAGCGTATACCGCGCTCCGCTGTTCGAGCCGGAGCAGCTACGGGTTAGTCCCCTTTTTCCAGGTCGTTCTGTTAAGTTCGTGCTACTCACACCCTTGCTGCAGCCGCTATTTGACTTCTACACCGCCCAAGCTGGTTGTGGCACCGCTTCGGTGTCTGTCGCGTCCCGCTTGGCGTGTCTGCGAAAGGCCAGCGTGAGTGCCCTTGCGCGTGCTCAAGACGCGGCGATGTACAACTTGTGGGTGCCGAAAAACAATATGCACGCACATAAGCTGACACCATGTGTAGCACCGGCCTAGTCAAGGGTTTCCGTCCCGTGCTGGACGGCAAACTCTTGACCGAAGCTCCGACGGTGTCGCTCCTCGCCGGCCGCTTTGCGGACGTTCCGGTCATAGTTGGGTGCGTGGCTGCAACGACACACGCTGCTGTGCCCAGCCCGAACGGCGATGCTGACGCAACGCGTGCATAGCGCGACGTCGAACGAGACGCTCTCCGGCGGCACGAACATCACCGCGGCGCTGAAGTCGTACTTCCCCGGGCTCACGGACGCGGACCTGACCGAGTACCTGCAGGAGTACCCGGCGTCCGAGTTCGACTCGGACTCGCAGCGCTTCACCGTCGCCACAGGGGACTCCGACGTCAGATGTGGGGTGCGTGTTTTCGTTGACCGGCGTATCCGAAAGACGGCGTGCTTATTGCGTGCGCAGAGGGAGATCATCGGGCTCGCGGCCGCGCGCAAGAACAAGGCGTACACCTACCGCTACAACCAGGCCGTGCCGACGTCGAACTCGACCACCGTCGCGCACGCCTCCGAGAACTGGATGATGTTCCGCGGGACGTCCACCGGGTGCGTCTTCTCCCACCCTCGAGACTTATGTCGAGAACGCAAACCTAATACATCTATGCGCGCAGGTTCAACGGCACGACGACGTTCCAGCCACAGCGTCCGATCGACAAGGCGTTCGCGTCGGAACTGATCGCGTACTGGCTCTCGTTCGTGCGCAGCGGGGACCCGAACGCGCACAAGCTCGCGCGCGCGCCGGTGTGGCCCGCGTACAGCGTCGAGAGCAAGCGGCGCATCTCCCTGCAGGAGGGCGCGAGCACGGACGTCAGCGGGAGCACCGTCGAGGAGGAGCCGCAGCTGGAGACCAGCCATTGTGCGTTCGTGGCGAGCAAGGCGCAGCACCAGCAGGCTTGAAGTGAGCAATTTGGAGACAACGAAGTAGTGGTGGTGGCGGCGAATGTTCCGTAAAACGGGCACGAGTGAGGTTTCTACAACTCCGCCCGAATTGGTGTATAGTACACGATACCAGTATCATACAGTGATACACATAGGTTCCAAATTCTGGTTAAGGGGGAACCGCATCATCAGGGGCGCGCATACATCGACCTAGCGAGCTCCTGCAAAAAGTGTGGAGCCTTGGTGTCTCTTCGGTAGGAAGAGGTCTTGGGAGGGCGAATGGACGGGATCAGTGCTGCAGTCTGCTAGAGACAGCGACGAGGGACCGGCGCCCGTCGAGCTGATGCGCCCCGAGTCGATCCCAAACCGCGCAGGACGGGCAGAGAACACGTTGATGTGGCGTTACAGCGAGCGTCGGTGGTGGATGGTATGTCTTCAAACGGAACGACACCGTTCAGCCCGACGCGCCACGTCCACGACCACGACCGCGCCCTCTGCCGCGACCTCTGCCTCCTCCACCACCACTGCCACCACCCTCCGTCGTCTCGGCCGCAGATGCAGCAGATGTCTGGGCACCATCTCCCCCGCTCTGACCTTGCGGTGCCCTCGCGAGGATCTTCGGCGGCGGCGGCCCACCCTGTGCGTCGCGCTGTAGAATGGTCGGGGCCGCGGGAGCGCCACGGCCAGGTCGCTTGTCCTTCCCTCCAGCTTTCCCGGAGTGACCACCAGTCGCGGTGGTTGCGCCACCATCGGCGGCACGGTCGACGTCCTTTCCTTTGTCCTTCTCTCGTTCGTGCTCCCGCCGCGCCTTACGCTCGCCAGCGCTGACGGGCGCGCCCGCTCCGCTCATCGCGGCCTCGAACTGGCGCGAAGCGATGCCCAGCACCGGCCGCGAACGGCGCGCGGGGGGCTGTCCAGACGTGCCAGACGCGTCCGCGTTGCCAGTCGCAGGCGCCGAAGATCCCGAAGCAGACGGCACGGCCGCGGCGGGGGACGCCGCGACAGACGGAGCCTTGCGCTCGCGAGGTGCCTTCGGCGTCTTCGGAGGCCCAGCGGGCTGCTTCACTCCCTGAGCGGGAGGTGCACCAGCCTTGGTGTCCTTGGCTGGGCCGCCCTGTTGTGCGGCCTTTGCGGCGGCGGCAGCCTTCTTGCCTCCCTTCTTGCTCGGGCCAGCGGAGCCCTCTGCGGCGGCCTTCTCCTTTCCGCCGGCGAAGGCTGCGCCCTTCTTCTTGCTGTCTGCGTGCTTCGAGCCTGATGCAAGCGATGCGAGCGCGGCGGGGTCCTTGTAGTGTGCGTGGTTGCGCAGGATCGCCTCTTTGTCCTTCTGCGCGGACTTCTCGGCTTTGAGTGCTTCGAGGAGCGGGGTTGTGGTGGGCGGTGGCGCAGGTTGAGTCGAAGCAACTTGGGGACTGTTAGAAATAGCGAATGCGGCGTGAGTTTTTAGTCCGCACCTAGCGTCTCGAATGTATCGGCGTCCGAGGGCTTGGTGGATGCGTCCTTGAGAGACTGGAGGAACGAGATGTAGTCCTCCTCTGTCCCGACTGTCAGCTGGACGCGCCGCCGGCGAAGAGCAGCCGTGAGACGCACCTTTCTCTATCGTCCCCGCCCGCGCGTCCTTCTTCTTATCCAACGGCACCTTCTGAAACGGCGCAAACTCCACGATCGCCACAGACTCGTTTCCTGCGCCCTAGGATGAGCGGCACCATCACTGGCCCCGACCCGGAAGCATACACGCACCAGCCTTGTCCCTAAAGACGTGCCCGTCATACTCCCGACTGAACGCCGCAAGCACGGCTTCGTTCTTGAACGCGATGTACGCACGCGAGGGGATGTTCTCCTTGTTGAGCCTGGCGCAGCGTCAGCTCGCGCGTCCCGCGCAGCACAGTGAGCCCACTACGCACTTCGTCTTGAACTTGCCCGGGTAGTACACCTTCCAGGAGACGGTCTCGTCCGAGACCCAGGGCGCGACGCTCTGCCAGAAGATGTCCTCGGGGAGGTTGGGGGGCAAGCGGCGCACGACCGTCTTGAGGCGTTCGGCCTGTGACTTCTGGCCGCCGCCGCCACCTCCCCCGGAGGCCTTGGGCTTCTTCTCCTTGTCCTTTTCCTTGTTCTTCGCCTTTCCTACAGGTTTCGGCGCATCGGTGGTAGACATCGCGTATAGATGGTCGTGGTAGTCTGGTGAGAGAGCGCAGGCCTTGGCCTAAGCGCCCTAAGTATGTACGTCCTGTACCTGCGGCTTGCGGCAAGACGGCGATCTTCTAAAGTTCCAGGCAAGTTGCAACCACCGATACGCGCGATAGGCCTGATAGCCTCTGATAGCTAGAGCACTCATCGATGATACGTTTTGTCATTCAAGAGGCCTTACGCAAGTATGTATGCAGTCGTATAATCATAAGTACTAATTATAAGAATGACATGGTTCATGCGCGCATCTACAATACTATAGGAAATCTATGACAATCTATGACAATCTATGACGAAGTAATCAACACAGTAGAGACGCTACTGCTACAATGCCCGGAATGAGGAAGACAACAGGTGTATTCCATCTCGGAGTCCTCGCCATTGCTCCGTTGCTGTCGCTCTTCCCAGGAACGCTGCCGCTCGGAAGCGCGGTCGCCACGAAGCTGTTCCACGCCGCAATCGTCGCGCTCGGAATCATGGACGTACTCGCAGTCGTGCTGGAACCATAGAAGATCTCCGTGCCTCCAGGCAGGTAATCCCCAGACAACGACGCGTCCTCGCCACCGACCACATCCGAACCATGAACGGTTCCGTTGCTGTTCGTCCCGAGCACAAATTCGCGCAGGAAGACGAGAGACTGGGCCGGCTTCCACTGCGGCACTTCGTGGCCGGCCCCAGCGAAGAGGACGTAGGTCACGTTGCGCTCCTGGTGGACGACACCAGCCACATTGCCGTCGTCGTCGTACCATGGTGTGGACGGCTTGCGCGTGAAACCCTGGACACCGCCGAAGGTGAAGTTCTGGATGAGGGTCTCGGTGCCGCGGTGCTGTATGCGCGCGTCGTCGTTCCCGGAGTAGAAGACGAGGGAGATGTTACGCGCGCTCGCGTTCGCGGCGAGCTCCGAGAGAAACGCGATGGGCTCCACGCTGGGGTCGGAGCGTCCGCTAACCGAGCCGAAGGGGTAGTCGAACGTGCTGCTCCAGTTCTGAGAAGTCGGCGCGTGAAGAGCGGCGCGGGTGAGTTGATCGTTCAGGAAGGTTGAGGGGTCCAAGTCTGGTTCGGGGTGGGTCGCGTCCGGGATGTCGTAGGAGTCAAAGCCCCCATTCGCTAGAGCTAAGTGTCAGCGTACGCTCATGATCATGAAAATTTTGAGTCGCTTACTCCACGGGAATGTAAAGTTGACGGCATAGTCGATCATCTCGTCGAAAATGTCGCAGCCATACCAGGAGTCAATGGTCCCGTTGGGACGTCCGGACAGGTCCCGCTTCCACTCCGACCTCTTCGCCCTCCTGCTTACATATGTACTCTCTCCTTGGGTGCTCTGGCGTTTGGTGAGTTTATCCACGATGGTATCCTTCAGCGATCTTGCAGCTCGGGTAGTGTGACTTGCGACACGGTTAAGCGCCGCCTGCTGACCACTGGTGTAGTTCAGAGTAGGGAATGTCCCATTTTGGGGATACGTCAGGTTCAGGTCGTATCCGCAGAGGTGGTGTCTGCAGAAGAGATAAGACACGCGGCTAATCAAAAGATAGTGGCACTTACTGTTCCCTGAAGTAATTAAAAACATCTTGGTCATATCCGATGATGGCTGGGTATGTCTCTAAGATGTTGACCTGATGCGCGTGAGTAGCTAAACCGTTAGCTATTAGAAAGGACACGTACAACGGGGAGGTCTCGGATGGTAGCTACAGAACCAAGTGCAGGGTTGCCGATGGCAATTTTGCGCAGTGTTACCGGACTGGACGAGTTTGCGAAGATATGCTTGACGATGTATGGCTACGCGATCGTTCAGTATGTCTCAAATAGATCCTGGCGTGTAAGCGATACTCACAATGAACGTCCCAGCATAGCTCTCACCCATTAGGTAAAGGGGGCGAGTAGCGAGGCTGGGAAAGACTTTGACTAGGTTTGTCAGGAAGTTAAACTACGGAACCGCTTCAGCGCATGATGGTATATCACAATCTAGAGTGACACGCACGAAATCTTCGGCCACTTGGTCCTCGTCGTCGACTGGCGGGGTTAACGAACAGGCGGCAGCAGAAATGGCAGAATAAGCTTACCATATCCCTTCGCACTTGAGGTGGAGAATCCCGTTCCTGCGCAACGAAGATCAGCATGCCAATGACAAAAGCAGAGTGGCCGTATAGTGCATACCAACGGGTTGGTCCATCCAGATCGTATCCGCGAGTGTGTTCCAGCTATACGGATTCGAGACCCACGAACCGTCGCTCTGTACATGGATCGGGCCATTCTATACGGTTGTCAGTATATATACGTGGTACTGGATAGACGTACGAGGCACGAAACGTACCTCCGTCGCCAACCCGAGCAAGCCGGGAGATCCAGGTCTACAATAATGTACCTGTTCAGCAACTGCGCGCGATGCGGAAGTAGAGGCACTCACCCTCCCTGCAGCCACAAAATCCACGGATCCGTATTGCTCGCGTCCGCCGCAGCAGTGAGCGTCCCATTCGCGCCCTCGCGCTCGAAGCCCCAGAAGAACAGTGTGTCGTTCTTGTGACCGGTGCGATTGACGTTGATATTCCCGGCAAAGCTGCGCGGTAGACCGGTTGGGATCTCCGACGGGAGACTCGTCACTTCAAAGTCTGATGCGACGAGAAGTCAGCAATGGTGAGGTGAAGTCTGAGGGGAAGCACTCACAGCTTTGCCACTCGGTACTGTAATCGCTATCTGGCTGTCCCGGCCAAGCATAAGGGTACGAGTTCGGAAGAGTTGTTGCCCCCGCAGAAACAACATAGAGTAGCGCCAGCGTGCAGATGTTCTTGGAAAACATCTTCGGTGTTTGGCGGGAATGTCGCGGCGCTCACAGGCCGTTATGTAGGTCTTGCAGTCGGGGCTGGCTGGTCCGCGTTGGGGGCGTCGGCGTACGCGGGCTGATCGATATCGATCCGCTCCTGTCTCGCGCCTTTCGTACGAGAAGGCGGAAGGCGGGAGACGGATGTGCATTGTGCAAGCGCCCAGCCGTGCGCGGCTGACATCGACGCGTGTCGATGCGGTGCGCGCATCGAGCACGTGACCGTGATGCTCCACAACTCGAGCGACATCGCGTCCTCCGTTTTCCCGTTGCTCTCCCCGGGCCCACCAGACTTTCGTCGAGATCGCTTGGGTCGAGGGTCGCGCTTGCATACAATAGAGGACCAAGACCGAAACAGTGGAGGAGCGTACTCGAGCGGCAGCAAAGGCAGGCTTAGGGACGGTAAGTCGGAACGACTGTTGTCGGCTGCGAAAGGGACAAGCGGGACTCGGAAGAAGACTGGAATTCGTAGAGGGGGGAACTGTCGGTCCGCAGATGGATGCGGCCGTTTTATACGTGTTCTGGCAGCGAGGCAGTTGGACATAATCGACCGTTTCGAGATCGAGGTGGACCCGAGGGCCCTTTCCTTCTGCGCCACAAGTCAATTTCGAGGGATCGGTTCGGCGACGAGGAAGCCCTGTCTGACAGCTGCCACATGTCCATACGTGCGCTTCCTGTGCCAGCTCCACAACGGCTGATCGTATGGTGTTTCTCGAAACCTACCGCTTGCCATTCTTGTCGTTCGCTCTGCAAATCACGACAGAGGGAAACCACATATTTGCCAGGGACGAGCAACCAAATCGCGAGTGCGTAGGAGTAGATACGAGTTGCCAGGACGAGCAAGCTGTGGAGCAAGCACAGAAGCCCCAGGAGCGCTGTGACAGAAATGAGGATCGGACAGGGGGTGAAACTGTGATAACAAGCAGGTGAAAGAGAACGAGGTAGAGCTGACAGCGAACCGTGAAGGAGTGGGCTTGGACGTCCGGGGTCCGCCGGCGCCGTCGATCGTCGGCGAGCTCCGCCGGAACTCTTTCGAGAGCTCCCGGCGACGACAGACGTCCGCGCCGAATGTCGCGCGTGTCTGGCACGTGCACTATTTGCGGTGGCAGCGCGCGCCAGATGCACAGATAGCTGGAAGAGTATACACAGAAGCGTCGAGACAGGCAAAAACAGTATGATCGCGTGAGGTAGCGTTGTGGTGTGAATTAGGAAGAGTTTCATTGAGTCCGTGTACCTATATCAACCGCGGGCCTGCCCTAAATATGGCATATGGCGTTCCGGCATATGTAGCCAAATAACGCCAAGCAAGAAGCGCCACATGTGGCCCGCGATGTTGCCCTACAATTCGGGAGTTCCTATGCAACTGTCAATGCTTTAGTTAGGTGTAGGCAAATCCCGATAGCGGGGGCTATGAGGACTTACACAGGGCCCGTATTCCCTACTCGCGCAGAAGCACTACCGCTACGATACCCGACAAAAGGAAGCCCAGACCAAAATTCCACCTCGGAGCCATCACTCCATTCGTCGAGGAAGAGCTCGTCAGAGCTGATGAGCTAGATGCTCCTGAGACAGAGGGTGTCGTACTCCCGACCGAAGATGACGTCGCACTCGCGCCCACGCTCGCAACCGTGGTAGCGGTCGCCGTCGCGAGGAAGCTCTCCCAAGCCGCAATCGTTGCGCTTGGAACGGCGGACGTCCCCGCAGTCGTCCCGGACCCGTAGAAGATCTCTGCGCCCCCAGGCAAGTATTCCCCAGCCAGCGTCGCGTCCTCGCCGCCGACGACGGCCGAACCCTCGACAGTGCCGTTCTTGTTTGTTCCGAGCACGAACTCGCGCAGGAAGACGAGGGCCTGGGCGGGCTTCCACTGCGGCACGAGATGTCCAGCCCCAGCGAATAGGACGTAAGTGAGGTTGCGCTCCTGGTGCACGATCCCCGCGACGTCGCCATCGTCGTCGAACCACGGCGTGGACGGCTTGCGCGTGAACCCCTGGATGCCCCCGAAGGTGAAGTTCTGGATGACGACCTCCGTCCCGCGGTGCTGCACCTGCGAGTCGTCGTTGCCCGAATAGAAGACGATGGAGACGTTGCGCGTGCTCGCGTTGGCGGCGAGCGCCGAGAGGAACGCGACCGGCTCGACGCTGGGGTCGCCGTGCTCGTTACCGATGCTCTTGTTGTACACTGAGCCGAAGGGATAGTTGAAGCTGCTGCTCCAGTTCTTGGAGGTCGGCGCGTGCAGCGCTGCGCGCGTGCGTTGGTCGTTCAGGAAGGGCGCGGCGTTCAGCGGAGGTTCTGGGTGCGTCGCATCAGGGATGTCGTAGACGTCGAAGCCCCCGTTTGCTAGAAACGAGTATCAGCAGAGCTTAAGCGGACAGACGAGCGCCGCTTACACCACGGGAACGTGAAGTTGAGGGCGTAGTCCCTCATCTCGTCGAAGACGTCGCAGCCGTACCAGGGATCGAGCGTCCCATTTGCGCGCCCGGACAAGTCGCGCTTCCATTCTGACCTCTTCTGCAGACGTTCGCTCACATCTAGGCTGTCGCGAGAGGTGCGCTGACGTGCGGCGAGTTCACGCGCAAAGGCCGCCTTCAAGGATGCGGCAGCTCGTGAGCTGGTACCGGCGGCTCCAAGAGATGCCCGCAGACCGCTGGTGAGGTTCAGAGTGGGGAACGTCCCGACTTGGGGGTACGTCAAGTTCAGGTCGAATCCGCAGAGGTGGTGCCTGCAGGTGTTGTAAGACCCGGGCTTGATCGTAGAAAGCGAGTAGCACTTACTGTTCCTTGAAGTAATTGAATACATCTTGGTCATAACCGATGATTGCTGGATATGTCTCGATTATGTTGATCTAGTAGCGTGTGAGTATCTCAGAGGCAGGGCAGGTGAAAGGAAGGGCTCATACGACGGGGAGGTCACGGATGGTAGCGAGAGAGCCTAGGGAACCGTCACCGATGGCGATTTTGCGCAGGGTCACCGGATTGGATGGGCGCGCGAAGAGATGTTTGACGATGTAGGGCTTCGCAGTGATTCAGTATGACGTTGGGTCGCGATCGCACAAGCACTATAGGCAGTACTCACAATATATGTTCCAGCATAGCTCTCACCCGCCAGGTAGAGGGGGCGCGTAGCGAGACTGGGAAAGACTTTGACCAGATTTTCGAGGAACCCAAGCTGCAGACAGCCTCAGCGCATCATCGTGCATCAAAGGAGGTGCGCGCACAAAATCCTCAGCCATTTGGTCCTCATCCGGGACTATACAAGCTTGATGAGCAAGCCGAGTTGGCCATCCGTGAAAACTCACCATATCCCTTCGCGTCTGAGGTAGAGAAGCCCGTTCCTGCATAACGACGATCAGTACGTCAAGGATAAACCAAAATCTAGCGCAAAGTGCGCACCGACAGGCTGGTCGATCCAAATCGTGTCCGCTAGTGTGTTCCAGCTGAACGGGTTCAAGACCCACGACCCGTTGCTCAGTACGTGGATCGGGCCGTTCTGCGACATTGTCAGCACGCATACAGTCACTATATATGCGTGGAAGCGAAGCGCACCTCCGTCGACAACCCGAGCATGCCAGAAGATCCGGGCCTGCCATGCCATTCCTGCTCAGTACGGTACACTCATGCGCTCGGACAACGGCGCCGTACTTACCCTCCCTGCAGCCACAGAATCCAAGGCTCCGTATTGTTCGCGCGTGCTGGCGCAGTGAGCGTCCCATTCGCACCCTGACGTTCGAAGCCCCAGAAGAACAGAGTGTTGTTCGGGTGACCTGCGCGGTTGACGGGGATGTTGCCCGCAAAGCTGCGCGGCAGGCCAGCAGGGATTTCCGACGAGAGATTTTTCACTTCGAAGTCTGGTCCAACGAGGAGTTAGGTATGATCGCGTATGAGTAGTGAGGGGGGAGTCGCTCACAGTTTTGCCATTCAGGACTGAAGCCACCCTTGGGCTGTCCCGGCCAAACATGGGGAAATGAGTTTGGAGGAACCAATTGCCCTGAGGTCAAGGAGACCAGCGCGAGCGCACAGAGACTCTGGACAAACATCTTCGGCGTTCGACGAGGTCGACCGTAGCACTCACCGATGATTATATAGCTCATGCAATCGATACGTCGGATTTCACTGCCGTCAGTGATATGAGGCAATCCTTGAGACCCTGCCGTGCTCCTTTCACGGGTTCACTCCGACGAGCTTCTGCGGAGATAAGCAGTCCCGTACGGGTCTTCTCGCATGGACGTTTGGGGTCATGGGGACAAATACATAATTCATAGAAGAGACTAGACGAAACGACGTAGATGCTCAGCGCGGTATCGGCGTGCCGCACGGCATGCGTCGACGTGGAATGCCGTGGAATGCACCGACAACCAACACCGGCCCGCCCATAGGCACCGCTGTCATTCGCAGCTGACGGGAGGTGTGTACGTATACAACGACGTGTGGGCTGAGACATAGTGACAGAAACGTCGAGATGCAAACGAATCGCCAGGCGGTAATGAAGAACGTACAAGGACTTTGCTACCACTGTATCTGAGTAAAGTTTACGCTCCAACACCGAACTGTCTCCGCTGTATGTGCATCGTCAGTGTTTCAATCAAGCTTCGGCAAGTAGCAAACGCACCAGCTGCATGATCTGCTCACGCTCTGTTGGCGGCAACGTGTTGAGCTGATCGGCCGTCAAGCGCAGCACTTGCATCAACATATCCTGCGTACGAAAACAAATCAGTATCGTGATAAACTACACAAAAACGGAAACCTCACCCTTTGAGTTTGGTCGAACTCGGGGACAGCTGCTGTCTGTTGAGCGAGAGGCACCTGTGGAGGCGCATGCAATGCGGATGGGGGAGGCATTTGCATTGGGTGCTGGCCAGGCATCTGCGGGGGCCCCGGCTGCTGCTGGTACTGCTGGGGGATTGATGGAGGCGCAGCAGGAGGTGGGGGGCGGTAGTATGGCGGAGGTTGCATTTGCGGTGGCGGCTGCGCATACATGTTCGGGATAGGGGGTGTCGGATGGTGCACGGGCGTTTGAGACGGAGGTGGAATCGCTTGAGGGTACATCGGAGGAGGCTGCTGCATTGCCACCGGGGGTGGCATGTACGGTGCAGGTTGTTGCACTTGTGGCTGAGGGGGCGGAGGTGCAGGCACAGGCGTAGGCGGAGCAGCACCTGTGGCAGCCAGCATACGCTGTGATATACAACGCGTTATTCGCTGAAAAATGGACATGTTATAACCGATGCTTACATTGAGGATGGCAGGATCCACGATTTTGTGCAACAGAAGGGCTTGGAAGAGGGCGTACCCCAGTTGCGGGTGTGCAACAAGAAGTGCACGCGCCTGCTCTGGATGGGTGATTACAAACGCCTGGGCGTGGCATTACAACAGAGAATCGATGAGTGCATGCGCTGTACGCACCTTCATTTGCGCGAGCACCTCCAAGATCTGAGTTGGTTCAGTACTTGCCAGCACCTGGCTTATCGCATCTAGCGCATTCTGATTGGGTGTAAGGGGAACACCTTTGGGAAGGCTTGCTAGGAACGCGTTCGGGTCCGGCCCACGACCGTGGCGAGAATCATCTCTGTCATGACGGTCGTGACGGTCGCGCTCGTGGCCGTGGCGCTCACGCCACTGTGCACGCGTCTCGCCGCCGTCGATGATTTCGCCACGCACCGTGGTTTTGCCTTCAAGGAAGGGATCAGAGTCCGCGAGGTCGATCCTGAGTGGGCGGCCTCCTATTTCCTGGCCATTGAGGTTGCGCACAGCGGAAAGCGCGGTTTCGTGGTCTGAACGTAGGTTACAGGTTATGTGATGGGAGCGAGGCGTGAGAGCGGACAAACCTGCAAACTCGCAGAAACCGTAACCCTTAGGCTTGCCGGTCTCTCTATCAAACACTAGCCTGAAGGGAACGGAGAGTATGAGCGGCCGGAGTGTCATATGTGTGCGTTCCATGCGGTCAACTCACCTCAAGCCAACAACTTGACCGACACTTTTGAATACGTCGATGAGCGAGTCCTGTTCCATGGACGGATAAGCTTCCCGCAATGAAGAGTTTGAGCATCCTGGACTCACTTCGCCCATATTGTATGGCACATTTCCCACTATGGTGAAAGGTGGCTGTTGTTGGCAAGGCGAACTTCATTACCGCAGGGAGAAGTGGCGACGTACCAAAGACGACTTTACTCATGATGACGACACTGCACGGCGGGGCGTCAAGACTTACAAGAAGACGGTGGTGTTCCAAGGAGAGAGATCCGTTCGAACAATCTCAGACAGGCACGACGATGCACGAGTGTTTGACTGGTACCGAGTGCAATTTTGACGTGCAAACTTGTCGTCGTCGGAGTCTCGAATTGACTGACTCAGTGTCTCAAAGATGTGCAGCTTTCGGCAGTGTTTCGTGCAGCCTTCAGAAGAGCAGACGTATGCACGATATAATGTGGGTGGTTCAAGTCGGTAGGGAGGAGGAAAGGAAGGGAGAGAGGAGAACCCGAACACGCCGCGAGAGCAAACGCCAAACGGGCGCTTGTTTGTGCGCCTGTCCGCATTAGGCAATGTTTATGGATGGTAATATGTGCAGGCCTAACACCACTGTTATACCGGATAGTTCCCAAGTACTTAAAACGTTCTCGTCTTCAGAGACACAAATACTACTAGGAAATATGTTACGAAGATCGTTCTCTCCGAATCGGGCAACCACTCACGTAGAAACTTGAATTGTCGGAGATTGATGATAATGGACCGGAGCATCCGCGGTCGCTTCATACAATTTTCAGTGCTAGTTATTTCGCTCTATTGCTAGTGACATAAAAAAGATGCTATACTACCTCCCACAGTACGCTTCTTACACGGGCGGCACTTCGCTCATCCGCCGAAGACGCGGATACGTTGTTTGCGACCCGCCCCCATCGTGCCCGAGCTTCAGTCCTAGGTATCATCTCGTGTTCCGGATGTGAAATGGGCAGAACAGCACAAAATTCCTCCAAAGACGGAAATGCGCCGACAAGGAACGCGGCAAACGTCTCATCGGAGACCTCCGGGTCCAGCGCCGTTGTCCACAGCTCCAACGTTCGCACACCGCATGACGACGGTATGGCATTGAGCTCGAAACGAGAGCAAGAGTCTCCGGAGAGTGAGGCGCGTACCGCGAGCCTGAGGGTCGTCAGCTTCAAGCACCGCTTGGAGAATGCGAGCAGCCCATCCAGGTTCGGGATCCCGAGTATGTCCGAGTGCAACTCGTCTGAGACAGGCGCCACGCAATCAAACAAGAAAGGGCCGCGCAGCAGGGGGGTCAAGCGGAGAGACTCCAGGTGCGGCATGGTCTCCGCGAGGGTCTGTAGAAAGTCGTCATCGACCTGGAGCACGACGTCGATGCCGATCTCCAGCGTCCTAAGCGCAGTGAGACACAGGGCGGGCTCGAGGTTGAAGGAACAGTCCGCCAATCCCTTCAACCGTTGGGAGTACGAATCGTCAGGACCTCCGTCTGCGATATGAATCATCTGCTCCATCTCTGCATCGAGCGCCACGGACACGTGCTTCAAGCTGATCTTGGGTATCTGCGAGAGCGCGGCGAATAGCTCCTGCAACACCGCACCAGAGGAGCTGGCAGCGCCGTACAAATACTCCCAGTGGATATTGACGGCCTCCAACGATTCGGGGGCGATGTGTGCGAGGACTTGCGGCGCATCTGTGTGGGCAATGGACACAGAGAGCTCGCGTAGAGCTAGAAATGCACGAGAGCCCGTTTCTGTGCGAGCGGGGTACGCTATGTTGCTCCACCCGGCCTCCAGAGCGAGCCCCATGAGTGTCGAGAGGGACCCGAGATGGGCGAATGTGGGTTGATCTAGTAATGCTGCCCTCACCCACAGGGTACGGAGGTTACACATTCTCATCAGGGCACCCAGGACGTGATCACTGAGTGCGTGGATGCTTCTACCCACGCTGGTGACCATATTCTCTGTGGCGGAAGAAGGCAGGTTCCATTGCGACTGGGGGGGCAGCGTCACTAAGATCTGGGCTTATATAGGCATAACAACTGTGATACGCACTGTGTAAGCCATCAACGGTAGTTGCAACACCCGTAAGTTCCGGTGAAGGAGCAGCCGGGAGTGTAACTCGTGTGCCCAGAACGCTTGATACACAACATGTTCCAGCTTCGGGAACAGTATGTCGCTGTCTGCTGCGCCGAGGGAGAGATGCCGCTCGAGAGGCCGCAACACTGTCTCGGGGTCGAGACCCCGGGCGACGACGCCGGATGGAGGTGGAATCCCGACCGTTCGAATGCGTGCCACGTAAGGGTCCGATAACCTCCAAACATCAGAATGGGGCTCCTTTGTGAGAAACTGTGTGTTCGAAAGGTTGGCATCAATATAAATGACGTCCGAGAAGATCAAAATCGGCGAAGTCTAACCAATACGCTACTCGCCGCGTCGTATTTCAGCAGCTCGACCGGCATAAGATGTTTTACCAGGACAAAAAGGTCCGGTATTTCGCGCCACAGGACATCCAGCGCGGGCTCCTTAAATGCTTGACAAGTCCGGGCGAGGCCTGCGAGCGTGCGAAGTGTGCTTTCGTTGCGATGGACGATGCGGGTTGGAAACCGCATACGCGTGTCGTAAACGTGACCGTCCAGCTCAGAGAAGATCTGGGAGACGATCTCGGCGATCTGCAAACATTGGTGCATGTGGGGAACGGGCCGCAGCTTGCGCTTGTAGGGGTGGAGAGTACTAGTTGGCGGACTGAGTAGCGGGGTGCGCGGGAAGATGGATGGCGAAAGCTAGCGAGAACCTCGTGTCGTACAGTCCCAGTACGAGCAGGAATACAGTGCAAGTCCACTGGATGCGCTTGGACAACCACATACGCTTGAGCTCGAAGTCAGGCATGATCAGGCTGTCCTCGTTCCAGCGTAAGCGACCAAATAGGGCCAAATAGATAGCCGCTCAAAATGTTTGTTTGTTTTGGACGGAAACCACGATGACGCCTATAATCGATCCTTTACTGCTATCTCTGTCAACCCTAGCATCCTGTCAAAGTTAAAGTCTGGATGCCATTCATCCAGCTGGCCATGGTGTACATTGAATCATCCCGGCGGACTCGGGGGCCCGTCTGTGCCCGGTGGTCGGACTTACTGTCCATCCTAATGTTTGGTCTCATCGCAGCGATCGCACCGACAACGCCTACTAGGCATCCATTTAACTATCAGGGGCTACATCGCAAGCGGTAAGTCATACTCGTTCCCTCATCTTTCTTTTCTGATGTCATAAAGCAGATAGTGTGAGCTCGATCAAAAACCGTGGTCAGATTCAGAATAACACCAGTGCCTGCCATTCATCCGAAGACGCATCTGTACCTCCGATGTAGTCTCCCAGAGGCAGACCTTTCACACTCTTTTGGAGGCGGGGAGGACGAGTGTCCCAGTAAGCTTTGAAGCCATTTCACAGTTTCCCTCTACAAAGACCATCTAATTCACAAATTCTGCCGCGTTCAGACCATCACCCGAAAGAGGGCGAGATCTCGCTCGAGCGCGGGCCGCCCGCAGGAGGAGAGCCGATGTGGAGCATTCCGTGTGCGGTGCGGACCGCGTTCCTAAGGGGCGTGCTCCACAAGCCGAGCCCGCTTTGCACTGGACATGCTGTCCCGCTTCCCGCCTTTTTGTACAAGTCAGGACTTACTGAAGTTGAGACGAGCGGGATCTCCGTAGAAGGAGCGAGATGGGAACGGAACGACATCGCTGAGCCCACGTGTACCCAAGCCCCGAACTCGGACCAGACAGCGCAGCGGGCTACCCCAGACCCGTCGCCGATGGCAAAAGCTATATAATGAGCTGGCACTGCTCCGTTGACTTCATCGAAACCGAAGATGTATACCAAGAGCATCTACACACTCTCACTACTCTGTGCTGCCTCTGCGCGGCGAAGATCTCTTCCTAACTCATACCCTCACGCTTGGCCGGGGCGGCCGGAGGGCGATTTCAGCCCTGAATGGCAAAACTGTATGTGCCTTCCGCGCAATTTGTTTCGTCGAAGCTGACTCCTCGTTGGATCAGACTTTGAAGTGAAGGACCTTCCGCCCGTGATCCCAACCGGTCTACCGCGCAGCTTTGCGGGCAACATTCCCGTCGATCGCGCAGGTCACAAGAACGATACGCTGTTCTTTTGGGGCTTCGAACGTGAGGGCGGAAACGGAACACTCACTGCGCCGGCGGACGCAAACAACACGGACCCATGGATTCTATGGTTGCAAGGAGGGTAAGTGTATTTCTTTGAATGGAGCTCCTGAGTGCCGGTGCTCAGGGGATACATCATCACAGGCCTGGATCATCGGGCATGCTCGGGCTCTCGACGGAGGTGCGTTTTGTGTACACATCTTCACAGCACCCTCTATGCATGCTGACAATGACGCAGAATGGCCCAATCCACGTACTAAGCAATGGTTCGTGGGAGTTGAACCCGTATAGTTGGAACACACTTGCCGACACGATTTGGATGGACCAACCTGTCGGTGCGCACTTTTTGCCGTATCTTGTTATGTGCGTGAATCTTTTGCTAACGGCCATTACGCAGGCACGGGCTTTTCCACTTCAGATTCGAAGGGATATGGTGAGTCTTCGTGCGCTATCAACGCCGCTTGTTCGCTAATATAGTACAGCTGCGAACGAGGACCAAATCGCCGAGGATTTCGTACGTCCATCTCTTCTTTGACGCATGGTCAGGCGCTCAGGCGATCTATAGCTTCAGTTTCTCACGAACCTGGTGAAAGTGTTCCCCAGCCTCGCTACTCGCCCCCTCTACCTAATGGGCCAGAGCTATGCTGGACACTTCATCGTGAGTTTTTTCCACCCCGCTTGCGCTGGTCAAACTAGATCCTCATTTACTGTCAAGCCATACATCGTCAAGAATATGTTCGCACGTCCGTCCAACCCGGTGACGCTGAGCAGTATCGCCATCGGCAATGGTGTTCTGGGATCCGTAGCTGCAATCCGAAACCTCCCTGTCGTAGGTACACTTCCTCGTACCCAGCTTCGGGATACTCACACGTTTTAGGTCAACATTTTAGAGACGTATCCAGCCATCATCGGATACGACCAAGATGTCTTCAACTACTTCCGGGAACAGTAAGCCTGTTTATGATCTATAGCTGTGCTCGTCTCACCGCACCCACAGAAACCACCTTTGCGGATTCGACCTGAACTTGACATACCCCCAAGTCGGAACATTTCCCACTCTGAACCTCACTCGTGGCCAGCGGTCTACTGGGAAACCCCCGAATACTGGGGCGCTCACTCCTACCTCTTTGAAAGAGGCTTTTGCGACTGAACTTGCCGCACGCGAGCACACCTCTGGCAATAGTGCACCCGCTAGCGAGCGCCTGCAGGGGAGGACAGATTGGAAACGCGATTTGTCCGGGCGCGCAAATGGGACCCTCGACCCCTGGTACGGATGTGATCTCTTCGACGAGATGAGGGACTACGCCCTCAATTTCACATACCCGTGGAGTAAGCGATTCCGTATGTTTGCGCCAACTATGTCATGCTAATATTACCTACCCTCTAGCACAGGGAGCCTTCGACGTTTACGAAATTCCCGATGCAACAGCCCCAAGTCCTCTCTTGGACGCCGCACCGTTCCTGAACGACCAGCGCACTCGCGCGGCATTGCACGCGCCGATCTCCAAGAACTGGAGCAGCAGTTTCGACTACCCGTTCGGCTCGATGCCTCCCCACCGTGACAGCGACCCCAGCGTGGAGCCCATCGCGTTCATGTCGGAGCTCGCCGCGAACGCGAGCGCGCGCAACATCCCCCTCGTCTTCTACTCCGGGAACGACGACGCACGCGTACAGCACCGCGGGACGGAAGTCATCATCCAGAATTTCACATTTGGCGGCATCCAGGGCTTCACGCGCAAGCCGTCGACGCCGTGGTTCGACGACGACGGCAACGTCGCGGGCATCGTACACCAGGAGCGTAACCTCACTTACGTCCTATTCTCCGGCGCAGGCCACTTCGTGCCGCAGTGGAGGCCCGCCCAGGCCCTCGTCTTCCTGCGCGAGTTCGTGCTCGGGACAAACAAGAACGGCACCGTCGAGGGTTCGGCCGTCGTCGGTGGCGAGGACGCGACGCTGGCTGGGGACTACTTGCCTGGGGGCGCGGAGATCTTCTACGGGTCCAGCACGACTTCGGGGACGTTTATGTTCCCGAGCGCAACGATTGCGGCGTGGGACAGCTTCCTCGCGACTGCAACTGCTACCACGGTTGCGAGCGTGAGCGCGAGTGCGAAGCCATCTTCGGCCGGCAGCGCGTCCTCCTCTGTCTCAAGCATATCGACGTCAGGCTCATCGACTCCGACGAGTTCTTCACGACCGATCCGGGGGCAATGGAGAGCGCTATGAGATGAGCCCGTAGTGCGCAGATGGCAGGGGCTGTAGTGGTGGTGTTTCGTTCGTTGTAAGCTACTCAATTGTATATTAACTATTTCTCGATATCTCGATCTTCAAATCAGTGCGCAACCTTAAGCGATGTGCACTAAGATAGACTAAGATACGACAGGACGCCTTTTTGCGTGCGCCTCGCTCCTCTTGGCGCTGAACGACGCGGATGCTCGCGCCGGGATTTCCGGCCCATGAGTGTTTCGACTCAGAGACTTTGAGCTCGAACTTGAACCGGAACCATGACTACGATTATTCGCCACTCTGATTTCGGCGCCGGATATGTCTCGATTGGTACGCCGCCACCAGCCCACGTTGAAGCACCAGTTGCACCGAGCGTGATGCTGCGTGACACCCTGCCGGTGAATGTTAACCAAGTTGATATCTCACAGCCGTCCCAGTCAACGCCGTACGCACAACAATGATTCGTTCTGAAAATTTAATTTACTCACCCCTTCTCTCTTCAGAATGTTGCAGATTGACGAGGATGTATTTGCTCTCATCGCCGCAGCGCTGCTACGAGCAGGGCCCGCGGGTTTCCGGGCTCTATTGCATCTTTCTGTTTGTTGTCGGCGGCTTCGCTCCCTCTCGCTTCCTGCACTCTTCTCGCGGTGCTCCATCACGAACGCAAAGATAGTTGCGAACGCAGAAGTCCCTCCACCTGCTATACGGCCTCATGTGCGGTAAGTGGGATAAACGCCCCGCTCCTTAAGCTTGTTGCTGCAATGACGCTGACAGTGCCTGCTAGGTGTCTGACATATTACATGGCTTTTTACTCCAGAGAGTGAGTGATCCCTGAGCGTCCTTCGCGCTTCATATATCGGTTCATGAACAGCACTAATTGCGTGTAGGTTCTACGGATGCCGCCCATCGGGACCTGGGATGAAGTCGAACTTCGCGACGCCGCTACGGTACCTGCCATTCGTGCGGTCCGTAACTTTTACCGGTGCTCTGGGTGGCGTGCCTTGGAAAGCCTTCAGAATATGCCTCAATTTTCCCCAAGTCAAGTCCATCACAATCAAACCTACGTTTATAGATCTTCCGCCCTTCCCGACCGATGCAGCCTCGACATTCTCTCGTCTCGAGGAGCTGATCTATCCAACACCCCTGATCCCTACCTTACCCTCGAGGTTTCAACTGTTGACGACATATCGCGCTATGTGTACTTTGGAAACGGCCTGTTTGTCGACCCTAGTCCTTGGCATGAACTCCACGGCACGATCTCTCGTACTGCCCGCGACGACGGCGCCACTCAGGGAGATGGCGAAAGCCGATTGGCCCACCCTGAGGAGTCTCACTCTCCAAGGATCGTTCCCTGCCGATGCCAATTGTTTGTCCACAGAACATCTGCCCGTCATGTTTCGCCGCATGCCAGCCCTTGAACGCCTCGTCGTCACCGCCGCTTTCCTCCGTTCGACTACCACTCGATGTTGTGTGCTCGGCCACAACTCGGCGTGTCCGGTTGCAAGTCTGAACAACTTGCAAAGTCTCACAATCGCATATCCCGATCCCAACGACCGGGTCTTCTCGATACCACTCGCCAACCTCACCCACCTGTCGCTCCGTGATTGGCCTCGCCACTATGACATTGTAGCCCATAAATACTACAGTTGCACTTGGAGGTCGCCCATCCTTACCGCCACGGAAGCCCTATCCGCTCTGCAACGCCTTCAAGCCCCCAACCTCATCACGCTTGAGCTTGTCTACCTTGCGGACAAAGCGGACGACGACCTTCTCTCCTTCATCGCACACGCATTCCCAAAGCTACTACATCTTCAACTACATCGATACCGCCAGTCTTCAGACGAGGCCGTGGACCATGTACGTGCAAGCATCTCCGCAGCTCGTAGCCTGGGCCATTTTTGATATCCAATTTCTGCAGCGACACATCGCACAGACGCTTTCGGCGTCGAAAAGTGCTGTTTGGCTTCGCTTGAACCTGGACTTCCCAGGCGATCCGGGGGAGTACAACCCCGACGTTGGCAGTAGCGCGCTCGAGCAATGGCGCCGTCAACTAGCGACATTCGCATCGGAAATCCTGGACATGTTAGCACCGGACCCGACGCTCAGGGGTATCGCCCTTTTGTACCACGGAGAACCGCCGAGCATGTGGGTTTGGTATTACCGCACACGGCATGGCAAAATCCGGCGTGTCTACGATAGGTCACCCAAGAGACGGTAGATCTGCATTCCGCAGTCACAGTAAAGCCTTGCTGACCAGGCTGTTATAGCGACACATTCGCTCCGGAGCATCCCTTCGGAGAGCGGAAGTACAAGGGCGTCGGCCCACGAATACAGATATAATACTCACTATGAAGAGGTAGTACTAGGTACTGGATTTCCAACCTTCCATCGACGAGATGACGTCGCGTTTTTCTCTGGCCTATCGACATCGTCTCACAGACAGGGCATACTCTGGCCTGTTGGTGTTGGACCTTGGTGCTACTCACGATCGAGCCCATATGGGTTCCGTAGCTGAGCACTGCTGTGCAGGCTTCTCTGGGACGCTTGCGCTTCTACACGAGGCCCATTCACCCTCCCACCTCTTATCGCGAAGCATCAGTGTGAGGCCTGAAAGGGCAGACAGAACACGCCGGCCTGCTCGTCCGACCTCCGAGACACGATCCTCGAGTATTTCAGATTCCCCCGCAAACACAGTAGCAATACACCATAGCGCATGCTCATTTGAACCGAATACATTTGCGCATACCCACGTACGCCCTTCGTCCGCTCAATGAGCTTCCATCAGAAACCCTTTGGGCCTGACCTGCTGACCGAAAAGAAACAAAACGACGTGTCAGGACGGGAGGATCGCCGATTTACTTAGCAACGATAGAGAGCTCACAGCCTGAAGGCCGGACGGCTTGCTGAACAACAACCCACCGTCTGCACTTGCGCTCAAGGCGAAAGTAGCGGCGGCCTACTGCTCACAAGGACTTGCGACGACACATGTCGTCCGGGGTCGACGCATACACACTGAACAACTTTGAGCGGGAATTAAGGGTTCCATTAATGCAAGAATATGTTGTACTATGCAAGTCTAGGTTAGCCATGCGTGGCGGACACGAACAACGGCAGCACGGCGGACGACATACAATCTCCAGTCACATCCCGCCTAGACAGACGGGCACGTCAGGCGCACGCCCTCAAGACGACGCCGCCTGCCTCTCCCGCGCCTCCTCGACATACGTCCGCATCAGCCGTACGACCCTCTTCAAATTCATGCTATGCTTCGCCGAGATGGGCACCACGTCCAGCGGCCGCTCCCCGACCACCGCCCCAGCCGCATCCCGCACCGGCACCCGCATCTCCGCCGCCACGAACGCCTGCAGGCGCCGCAGCTTCTCCCGCGCCGCCTCGACCTCCTCCGGCAACGCGCCCGCGCTGCCGTCGCTCCCCGCGAGCAGGTCCGCCTTGTTCGCGACGACCATGCGCGCCTGCGCGCTCATCCCGGGCTTGTACTGCTCCAGCTCCGCCTGGAGCACGCGTAGCTCGTCCCACGGGTCTGGGGCGGACAGGTCGACGACGTATGCCAGCGCGTGCGAACGCTCCATCGAGCGCAGGAACGCGTGTCCGAGCCCGACGTTCGCCGACGCCCGCTCGATCAGCCCTGGGTTGTCCGCGACGGTGAAGCGGAACGCCTCGAGCGCGGCGAACGGGTCTTCGATCGCGCCCTCGACGGCGCGCAGCTGGTTGCGGGTGAGCGTGTCCGCGAATGCCCCGCTGTCTAGGAGCGCGCGTTCGTGCGCCTCTTCGACTTGCGTGTTGTCGTGCACGACACCTTCTGCGTCTCCGTCGAATGAGCCGTCTTCCGCGACACGTACAACCGCGACGATCGGATTTAACGTTGTAAACGCGTATCCAGCGACCTCTGTGCGAGCCCGGCCACCGGTGAGCGCGCGGAGGAGCGTAGACTTGCCAGCATTGGGCATGCCGACGAGTCCGATGTCGGCGAGGAGATTCAGTTCGAGCGAGAGCGAGACGCGTTCGCCCTCCGCGCCGCGGGTCGCCCACTTCGGAGAGCGATTTGTCGGAGCGAGGAAGGCGGGATTGCCGAGGCCACCGGCACCGCCGCGCGCGACGAGGTGTCCCATGGGTTCGACACGACGATGTCCGAGTGGTGCGTTGGGGTCCGCTGCTTCTGCAGCCTCCTCGGGTTTGTCGAGGTCAAGGAAAATCGGGTTCTCTGACCGTAGCCTGCGCATGTGTCTTCGCTCGCGCTCCTGGGCGAACAAGACGCGTTCGGCGTGCTTGAAGTCTTCACGCTGCGCATTGTCGTCTGCGTATTCGGGATAGTGTCTCCAGCGCTTCTCGCGCATCTTCGCTCGCCGTTCCTGTGGACTTAGGCCGTGTAGCGCCTCCGCCTCCGCTTCGTACTCGTTTTTGCTCCGCCGTGGGTCGTCTGCCGGAAGCTCCCGGACGATCGTCCCCAACGGCACTCTGATGATGAGTGGCGGGGCGTTTTTGCCGTTTTGCCAGGTGCCTTGGCCGGCGCCGCCGTGTTGGGCTCGGGGCCGCACGAGTACGGATGATAGCGTGGTGAGGTGAGGTGTTGGGAGAATGTAGACATCGCCTCCACGACCGCCGTTGCCTCCTGACGGAGGACCGTAGGGCTTAAAGAGTTCGCGATGGAAGGCTACGCAGCCATCTCCTCCGTTTCCTGTGACATGAATTAATTCATGAGATATTTACCGACTGCCTGAACGCCATGTACCTGCACGAACATGGATAACGGTATGATCCAAGAAAGTTTGGCCCTGGGCAGAGATAGCACGTAAGTTGGTTTGTTACGCCGAGACCAAGTATGGCTGCGAAAGGGTAGGGGATTAGCAACGCATGCAAGAAGGCGCGCTGATCCAGGAACTACTGGACAATTGCGAGCTGAATAGTCTCTTGACCCAGTCCGCGCCGTCCCGCCATCACATTAGTGTAGCGAATCCATAGTTATGCTTGCCAGATGTCAGGAATCAATTTGCAATTGTGCAGTGTTAAAGGTGCGCATGCTCGTGATCATCGTCGTAGAAAGGTAATAGAGTGTGATGCACGCGAGCGGGACTATAGGACTTCATCCGGGGACACGCGCACCAAAAAAGGTCGAATCGCGCTTCTTGAATGCGTTGCAACTAACACGGCAGACCAGATGCGGAAACCACTACGTGTTATAGCCTGAGAACCCTTGCTACAGGCTGACAGACAGTCAAATCTTTGGTCGTATGTAAGGCTCTCGCATGGGTATGCCTCGCCTTTTGTCTGCCGTGTGAAGCATAGTGGGGACATCCTAACATTTGGAGACTTACATTCTGCCTGCGTTTCCAGTCTGTCCTTCGCTTGCGCCTCAATTCATCTTCTTCTGCCTGCGTGATGCGCGCCGGCTTCTTGCTCTGTGTGGACGGCCCAGGTTCCGCGGCGGTGCTCAGGCAGCATCTTGCAGAGTATACAGGGGTTGCGAAGAGACGTGCAGGTCTGAGCAACGGAGAGCGGTGCATGAACGGTGTCGACCACAGTGACGGAGCAAATGAGGAAGCACTTGTGCGCCTCACACTCTGACGCGCTGGGGCACGAAACGGCCTGCCCTAAAGCGGACATGGAACGCGTCGCGTCGCGTCTCTCGATCGCCGTCCTCATCCTCCTCATCCTCCTCCTCCCACCACCACCACCACCACCTTCTTCTTCTGAGCCCCGAGGCGCGACATGTCCTCTCCTAGGGAGATCCCAACTTCTGACCTCGAAGATGTCGAAATGCAGGATGGGTCGCATGTAGAACCCTCAATGGCTAATGCACCCCCGCGTGCCCCACTCTTCCTCGAGGGCACTCCCTCAGCTGCGGGAACACCACGTCATAACAGTGTTGCCAGAAGAGCGATGGGTCTCAGCACACCGAGGAGACAGACCCCTCTCTTCGCACGTAAGTTTCCTTCGCGCGCATGGTGGATGCGCCGCGCTCAATTCGATGTGGGCCAAGGCTGAGTATATAACGTTGCAGCCGGAACATCCTCTCCCCTCCCGTTTCCCAGCTCCTCTCCCAACAAGAACGGGACGCCTTCTCGTGTGCGCAGGCTCAACTATGATATCCCCGGATCTCAAGACTCGGAACCTCTTGCATTCCCTTCGTGCGTACCAGGATCGACGTGTTGTGTTATGTGGCTCTGACAGACTACGTAGGAGTCCTGCGGCATCGGCGACGCCCAAGAACCGCCGTGGTGACATACACTCCTCCGTCAGCATCACGCCTAGTTCTGCTATTCCCCGGCCTCGACGTCAAAACAACCTTCCCCACGATGATCTACGCTCCGATGCGTCACACATGTCCATTCCCGCATCATCAGCCCCGAACTTGTCTGCTCCTGCTGTTCCGTCCGACGACGAACCGGATGAAATTCGCGCGATCTGGGGTACTACTGTCAACCTGGGCGAGACGATGAAGACATTCCGCGAGTTCCTGCGTGGATTCAAAATTAAGTATCGCATCGCGCATGACCGCGAACGTGGCTTGCGGACCCGTGTCCTCTCATCACCAGAGGAAGGCGAATTGCTTTTGTATGAAGGCTACCTCCGTCGCATGCGCCAGACGGGCGAGACGAACTTGAATCTGGACTTGGTCAACCTCGCGGCGTACCCTCCCAGCAAGAAGCTACAGAACCAGCTAGTCAAGTACCCCCAGGAAGTCATTCCCGCGATGGATCAGGTCCTCAAGGATCTCATGCTCGAGATCGCCGAGGAAGACCAGCAGGCCGGCGCGGAAGGCATGCGCGGAGATGAGGGAGAGGAAGAGATTGCAGAGATTATGGGCAAGGTCTACAAGATTCGACCTTTCGGCATCCCGTCCGTGAACATGCGCGACCTCAACCCCTCTGGTAGGTATTGCGCATGCACTCTCCGAGATATGTACTCATATGCTTCCAGATACGGACAAACTCGTCTGCATCAAGGGTCTCGTCATCCGCGCGACGCCTGTCATCCCCGACATGAAGGTCGCCTTCTTCCGCTGCCTCACCTGCAACCACACTGTGCAAGTCGAGATTGACCGTGGCAAGATCGACGAGCCGAGTCGGTGCCCGCGCGACGTGTGTGGCTCCCTAGGCACGATGTCGCTCGTGCACAACCGCTGCGAGTTCGCAGATCGGCAGGTCATCCGCCTGCAAGAAACCCCGGACGCCGTTCCCGACGGTCAGACGCCGCACACGGTCTCGCTGAGCGTGTACGACGAGCTCGTGGACGTCTCGAAGCCGGGCGACCGCCTCATTGTCACTGGCATCTTCCGCAGCGTACCGGTGCGCGTCAACCCGCGCCAGCGTATGCTGAAGAGTCTCTTCCGCACCTTCATCGACGTCGTGCACATCCGTCTGGGCTCGGGCGACAAGCTCGGGCTCGACCGAAGCACGCGCCCCGCTGGGGGGGACAGGATCCCTGGGGTGGGTGGCGTTGGGGGCGGGATAGATATGGATGACGACGAGGAGCACGGGACGGAGCGGCAGCGGCGGACGTCGAAGCGGGAGGAACTGGAGGCGCGTCTGCGGGAGATCAGCCGGCGGCCGGATGTCTACGAGTACCTGGCGCGCTCCCTCGCACCGTCGATCTACGCGATGGAGGACGTGAAGAAGGGGATCCTGCTCCAGCTGTTCGGTGGAACGAACAAGAGCATCGCGCGGGGCGGAGGCGGTGGTGGACCGAGGTACCGTGGCGACATCAACGTGCTGCTCGTCGGAGACCCCGGTACAAGTAAGTCGCAGATCTTGCAGGTGAGTCTTTGGTTTGCCTTGCGCCCGATGGTCGGTGGGCTGACTAGTTGTATAGTATGTGCATAAGATCGCCCCTCGCGGCGTGTACACCTCAGGCAAGGGATCGTCCGCGGTCGGTCTCACCGCCTATGTCACCCGGGATCCCGACTCCAAGCAACTTGTTCTCGAGAGGTGAGTGCCATTTTTAGTCAAGATTAAAAATGCGCCTAAGCTAAACGCTTCCTTACTTTCTAGTGGTGCTCTCGTTTTGAGTGATGGAGGTGTGTGCTGTATCGACGAGTTCGACAAGATGTCGGACGCGACCCGCAGCGTTCTCCACGAAGTCATGGTCCGTCCACCTTCTTATCGTACCCGCTCGTATACTCACGTCAGATTCCACAGGAACAACAAACGGTGTCCATTGCCAAGGCAGGCATCATTACGACCCTCAACGCGCGGACGTCCATTCTTGCCGCCGCGAACCCGATTGGGTCTAAATACAACCCAGAAGAGACCGTAACGCGGAACATTGACCTCCCACCGACGCTAATCTCCCGTTTCGACCTACTGTACCTTGTGCTCGATCACGTCGATGAGGCGCTCGACCGCAAGCTCGCCCAGCATCTCGTTGCCCTATACCTCGAGGACGCGCCTGAGACCGGCGGAGGTCAGGACATCCTTGTAGGTCTCCTTTCCTTGAGGTCGTACACTCGACGCTAATCGTCCATCCAGCCCCTCGAGGAGCTCTCTGCATACATCACCTACGCGCGCTCGCGCATGAACCCCACTATCACCGAGGCCGCCGGAGACGAGCTCGTGCGCTGCTACGTGACGCTCCGCAAAGCCGGCGAAGACCCGCGCTCGTCCGAGCGGCGCATCA
Organism: Trametes versicolor FP-101664 SS1; assembly: GCF_000271585.1. Lineage (NCBI taxonomy): Eukaryota > Fungi > Basidiomycota > Agaricomycetes > Polyporales > Polyporaceae > Trametes > Trametes versicolor. Next base: position 1,043,086 of record NW_007360332.1, on the reverse strand, counting down.
CCGCGACGACACGGCAGCTCGAGAGCATGATCCGGCTCTCCGAGGCGCACGCGCGCATGCGCTTCTCCCCACAGGTCGAGCTCGCGGACGTGCAGGAGGCGTTCCGCCTCATGCGCGAGGCGCTGAACACGAGCGCGCGCGACCCGACGACGGGCGAGATCGACATGGGCCTGCTCGACACGGGCATCGGCCGCCAGCAGCGCAAGCTGCGCGCGGACCTGCGCCGCGCGGTGCTGGGCATGCTCGATGGCGCGGGCGGGGGGACGCGCGGGGTAAGGTGGGCGGACGCGCTCGCGCAGCTGGAGGCGCAGAGCAGCGTGCGGGTGAGCACGGCGGACTTTGGGGAGGTGATCAGGGAGCTGGAGCAGGAGGGGCTGGTGAAGGTTGTGGGCGAGCGGGATCGGCGGATGATCAAGCGTGTGGAAGGCGCGTAGGTGGCGGATTGAACGATGCATCGCCTGCACTTGTTGTTTCGATGGTTTCCTTGCTTTCTTGGGATCGTGAGTGTTGGCATGTTCGATATGTATGTTATGAAATGTGTACCACTAGACCAACGTTAGACGCGTATTCCCCGCGTCCGAAAGTAGCCCCATTCTCTCTATGTCTGGTACAGAGTACTATATCACGAACAGTCGAGATGAGGCCTGGTTGTTGTACATATTTTGCAATTTTGCATTAGGACGGTTGCGCACCGGCGCTTGCCGAGGAGTTCGGTAGTAACATAGCGCGCGCGAGACGGATTGCTTTGTACTACTACGACGTTACGTCCTGGACAAAGGGAGTACATTTCCTCTCGGCCACTCGCTTGCTCCAGAACTGGTATGGAGACAATGCATGCGGGCCCGGGTCGTGATAGGCGGGTCAACGCGCCACTGACGATCCATTGTCTGCGGTTTTAGAGTGGTTTTAGCCACCACCAGCCTGAGTGGCGGCTATATAAGACCCATCAGCTTCGACCAACATCTCCTTCTTCTGCATCTCCTAGTGGCTCATCTACTTCATATGCACCAATGCCACCCAGAAAGAAAATCAAGACCGCCCACCCTTCGTCCGAAAACACATCGGGGAACGCGAATGCGTCCTCCGAGCCCGACATAATAGGTTCAACAGGCCGACGCGGACTGTGCGACCTTCCGACCGAGGTGCTGCACATGGTACGCACCTTTTGCTCTTGTCGCGTTCTGATTCTGACCTACTCGCTCCTGCGCAGATCGGAGGCCTTCTGCACCCTAAAGACTTGTTCAGCCTGTGCCACACCTGCAAAGACATCCGCGCCTGCTACTGGTCCAAAGGCGCGGAAAGGTGCGTGTGGAAAGTTGCGCTACAGAACACACCCCCGTTGCGCCCGGGGAAATATGGGGACGGTTCGCTCCCTCCGCGGCCTGCGTTTCTGAGCATACCCGCATTCATGCATTTGCTATTCACGACAAACTGTAATGTACGTGCACACGTCTCGCTTGCGCCACTGCACAGCTTAGATGTTTACCCCGGCCCCTAGATGTGCGGGCGCACGATGCACAAAGTTCTTGAAGAGTGTGGCGTCCGCATTTGCCAACGATGTCTACCAGACGCGTGAGTCTTCCCGATGGTCTTGGGCGCTCGAGTGGCTTACATAGGCCGTGTATACAGGGTGATTTGGTATAAAGACGCTGCCGAGCAAGTGGCGACCGTCGATCCCGCCCTCAGCGATGCTATCCTTGATTGGGAGACATACCCGGACTTCTTCACGGTCTTGAGTCTATCTAGGTAGGCACGATCATGCCGTGACTCCAAGAACGACCCGGCTGATCAGTTCGCGGACTGTCTTTCATCTGTTCTGCAGCCGTAGATACAACGACAGGTGGAACCTGCTTCTTCGGCGCGACGTGGACGCGGTCGTTAAACGGTACAAGAAACTTACGGCTCCCGTGTCTAAAGATGCGTTAGACCAGTTCACCGGCACTCTGGAGGACGAGTACAGCCAGCGTCAAGAGGTAGATTCATGCATGTGTCCCTCTATCGTCAGGTTCAATGCTCATCGCTGTACAGCAGTGTCGTAAACTTGAAGAATGGTTGAGTGGGAGGCGCACAGCGGAGCTCCGCTCTGTCAAGGATAGACGGTTAGAAAGGTGCGTATGCCGCCGTCATCGTCTTCCTTCTATTGACCGCGATGTCGTCAGCATCCTGGATCGCCTATGCAAGGCAGGTTGGGGCTGGGAACTAGGTTACATGGACCATCTGGAAATGGACAACTTCGCTAAGCTCCCTTCAGTGCGTCTGCCTAAGCCCTTGACCGACGCAGGTAAGTTGCGTTATTCACATCCGCTACAACGCCCTGACGCGCCCGCACCACGCCTCGCAGAATGGCCGAGGGTGATGAACGCGGTACAGGCCACGCTCGACAAGGTACGCGAGGACGTGTTTGCCACCGAACGCCAAATCGAGCTCCGCGTACGCCATAAAGACCTCCAATCGGCCATCCAAGGACACTGTGTGCAGTTCCCCCGGACCGCGCACATGATGCTCCACCCTAAGCCGATCGACTTCGCCTTCAGGCCCAAGTGCCGCACCATCCTCGAGCGCTCCATGATATACAGTTATGGCGGAGAAAACATCCCCTTCCGACGCATGACTCCCGGGCTCGTCAAGAGATGGAACGCGGACGTCAAGAAGAAGTTGACGCGCCACCTGTGCCAGTACCTCCCACCCGTCCCATCTGGCGTCGACCCTCTCAATCTGGCGATCGCTATCTTCACCTGTTCTCACTGCACGGGAGTCAGTAATGACACATTCCAGGTGAACGCCCGCGCCCGAATCATGCGATACCCCGAAGTACTCTGCCACCAGTGCCTACGCATCGAAGATGGCGATTTCCCGAACCCGGAGGATGATTTGTATACGCGTATCGTCACCCGGCCTAACTTCATCACCAACAAATACAAGCGCAACGAGGAGCGCGAACGCCTGACTTGGAGGTGTAAGCCCTTCAGCCTCGACCGCCTGATAGACGGGCCCGTGGCGGTTGCGCATATCGAACGGATGCGTAGGGTCGTCTCGGCGCTGGGCCTTGATGCGACACGAGCGACTACCGACGAGCTGAAGGCATGTGGAGGCTGGCTTCGTTGCGCGCTCTGTGAGCCTGGCGGCCCAGAGGCGCCGGTGAAGCATGTATACGACTGGGTCGCCGCGGTAAGCCTTTCACAACTGTTGCCGTATTGCCTCTCTGCTGACAACATTTCTTTCACCTGCGTGTTCAGTTCGATCATGAGCACGTGCACTTCGGTAGCCGTATCGACGGCGGTGGTGCAGATAGAGATCGCATGTGGCAACGCGTCGACCAGCCGGAGGTCCTGGCCACCGTCGTCGAGGAGCTCGAGCCCGTAGCCCGCAACGCCCTTCTCTCCGACCCCGGCCCCTACTGGTGCTGCTCTTTATGTGACTATGAGTCAAGCATAGAATGGGTCGATGACCACCTAGAAGAAGTGTAGGTGTCGACTCCCTGTTCTCAGGCAGCTCCGCCGTGCTTCTCGTAACTGACATTTTGGCAGGCACAATATGGAGGATGCTGCTCAGGCGATCCAGGATGGCACAATATTCAGACATCCTTGGATAGACCCTGACGAGGGGCGCTGTATCAAGCTCGTCTGAATAGGAGCAGGGCGTTGCGCCTTCCGAGGCCTGAGCTAATTAAGGGGGCTCGGCACACGATTCTTGTCATGTATTCTACTAGGACGGGGGCAGATTCTTACGGACCTAGCATAGGGATGCATCAAGCGGTTGCATGTCGTCAATTATACGGCACACGGATCGTTACTAGGTATACGATCGGGAGGATATTGCACAACAGTCAGCTTCACCAGGAGCGACATGGGAAAAATCTAGAGCCGTACATCATGATAGAGAACCAACAAGTGGAAAGACAGAGATACTACATAGAAACGGCCCAGGCGATTGGAACAGGGACGTATATAGATCCTGTGTCAATCATCGTACCCATTTCGGAGCGTTGGTGATTAGCCGAGTGCGTATAAAGTACGAAATGGTGCGACTTCACCGTTACAGGTTGTCCAACATCTGAAAGTTTCGTGGCATGACCTTCGTGAATGGCCTAGTAGGCCATCAACCTACCCCCCATCTTCGCGGGAAGCGCCGAGGGCAGTATGTCACTGAAGGCAAACTCAGCGTCGGATGGCGAACCGGCAGGAGGAGTGTGGCAACTCACCAGTTCCCGTCGGAAAAGTCGCGAACGGGCGCGCGAGGGTCCTTCCAGCGCCCGCGCAGAAACCAAACCCACGCGGCCTTCTGCCATACACGATCCAATAGAGCGACGCCTTCGAGCGGGGAGCACACGTCCATGGCGTCCAGGACATCCCACCCCAAGTCTGCCAGCTGCACGCGCCACGTCTCGTACCTGCTGTAATCGCGTTCTTCGTCCGAGACGGTGCCGAGGTGATCGACGTACTCTCCGGGGTCGTCTGTGAAGTCGAGGTGCATGCGCAGCCGGAGGAGCGACGGGGCCGCCGAAAGGGTGTGCGCGATGTGGCGCTGTGGAAATCGGGTGTAAGTTGGTACGAGCGCCCTCAGTCTGCGAAGATGAACTCGGAGGTACGTACGTGATCGACGACCTCATGCGTGGACCGGCGGTATCGATGGAGCTCTAGATGTTGCAGTTTCGCGAATGCCCGAGGGATGAAGGCGAGCAGCTCGTCGTCTGCTTCGTCCGCACGGTAGACGAGCTCTAAGGTCGTAAGACCAGGCGTGCGGAGACGCCGCAAGATGGACAGGGCTTGAGTGGCGGAAAGGATGGGAGATCGCCAAGGGCCGCGTTTTTGGTAGTGGCGGGGCCAGTCCTGGAGCGAAAGGTAAGTGAGGGCGGAAAACGGGACTGAGAAGACGGGGTCACGGTGATCGGGGTAAGCAACGACGAGGCTCCGCAAGCTGTGTTGCCAAGGACTCGAGGATAATCGAACACCTGTATTCATGACTATGTGCGCTGCCTGTTAGAGACGGCAACAAGGCTCCCGACGACTCGACGCCGCCATGTTCGGTGGGAGAAGATAGTAAAACTACGCGCGAGGTCTCTGCGTCCGTCACAACAGATCTAGTGTCGCACGGTATATTTCGGCACCCATCCGCAGGGCCACGGCGGTATAAATGTGTCACTGTGAGGAGCCGTATCAGCAAGGAGTTCGCAATCGAGAGGGAGAAACCTACATATTCTCAGGAGAGCGATCATAGGCACAGCAACGGGTAGCCTGTTGCGAGCGGAGGGCCGGGTACCATATCCACATCGCCGGTGGTTGTCCACGGTACAAAAGGGCGACGCCCTCAAGCAGCGGACATTGTTCAGACAACATGTCCACGACCGCCCAGCCGATATTCGATAGCTGAGCGTGCCACTGCTCGAGTACGCGATAGTCGACGTGGGTGTCATTCGCCTCCCCTGGTCGTATTGGAAGTCAAGATGTAAGCGCAGTGTGACGAGGGTCGGCATTTCCGAGACCGTGCGCGCGATACGTTGCTGGAAACGTCCTGGTAAGACACAAAGGTAACGAGCTGTTGAGACAGAAAAACGTACATAATCCACAGCTTCGCCTGACGACTGGCGATACCGATGGAGTTCGAGATGGCGCAACTTCGGGAAGGATCGAGTGATGAGTGTGAGCAGGTCGTCATCCGCTCCGTCTGCGGAATAAACAAGCTCTAGCGTTAAAAGGCTGGGGACCCGAAGCCGGCTCAGAATGGAAAGGGTTTCCATGGAGGAAAGGATGGGTGATCGCCAAGAATCATAGTAGTATTTATGGGATACAATGTCATAGTGGCGGGGCCAGTCACGGAGCGACAGATTGGTGAGGCCAGAGAATGGGGTCGAGAAGATGGCATCATTGGGATCGGGGTACGCGATGGTAAGGCTTCGCAGGCCTTCCAGTCCTACGACTGGAGGCGCCTTGCAACCGAGCACCGAACATCGGATGCTAGTAGTGGTAGGAAGGGCCGCGGTGATGTTGAGGCGTCGAAGATATGGCGTGCGGCGGAACAGGGATGGTAGGTACTCCGCGTTCCAGAGATCAGCATCGGTGCGGAACGACCCTCGAAGTGTAAGGCTCTGTAGGGCTGGCCAGTCGAGTTTTGCCATGCCGCCAAGCGGTGCCGTCTTCATGGGCAACACTAGCGATCGCGCCGCCGCCGAGTTCATCCCCAGGACCATGGACGACAGACAAGCCCTCTCCAACGTGCATATCTTTCCCAATGTCGTCTGCCGCTCCAGCATGTAGTGTAGCTGAGGTGTTAGGGGCGTGGCATAGGACAACTCTTCAAGGCCGGAGCATGCTGAGTTAGCGTCTGTCGGGAAGGGAGATACGAAGGTGAACGGGGATGACTCCGTGAACTCGATCGCCTTGACTTGAGGGAAACTGAGACAAGTCTTCAAGGCTTTCCAAGGAATGCCCATTCCTGCGCCGGTGAAAGAGACTGATCGGACCAAGGGTAAATATCGTAGGGCTTTCCCAAACTCAATTACGATCTTCGGTCGACGGCCGTCAATGTATCTGTGGAAGCGTACTAATCGTGAAATCAGGCGGGGCCACACAAGATACATTTGACTTACTGTGTGAAGTACTGCCCCCAATGATAAGTGAGATGCCTTGAACGATGTATCAGTGCCATCACGGTGACGATAGACGGGAGATCACTCGCGCCTACCGCACATGCGACCGTATAGCGAGAGGAGGGGCATCAAATTCGTTTCCCCTTTTCTTGGAGTTCATGATCGCGCATCTTGAGAAGAGAGCAGGGAGAGAGAGGTAGCGAAAGTGCCAACAACACAGAGAGAGGTGCTTTAGGGACTCAAAGCCACTGGCTCCAGAATGTAACAACTCCGCAACAAAATGCGCGAACACATCTTCATTGAGCTGCGACATTCTGTGAGGTTTCGGAGATCAGTCCAGCGCAAGTTCTCCTTGTGGGATTGGACGTACGGAGACGGCTTGGGGGACTGTATGCCCTCAGATCCAGAGCCAGGGCCGTGCTGCCAGAGCGTCAAGTTGTTGGCCGACGCGCCGTTCAGCGGGGGTTCTGGCGACGCTTCTTTAGGCGCAAAGCTCATCTTGTTTAGGCTATTCCAAGTAGAGAAGCCGGAGTAGTGAACCACTGATCATAATCGCGGTTCGGGTTTAGCGTGAGTGAAGAGGCTGGAGTCGTTTAGCATCCTCTTTGTGGCGCTTGTTGTTTGACACTCTTTGGCCGCATATGCTGGAGTGCTAATGAGTCTGCTCCGAGGTATCGGTTCTCACAACGACTCAGATGATCCGCTCCTCTTTTCCTAAATCCATCCGCCACCAACATCTGTACATCTACCATTTGTCGCCGTACGGTGTCTACATGGCCGTGGCGTCGGACATTACCTCAAAGGTTACGCGGCGGTGAAGGAAGTGAGGCCTGAGGGTTTACATTAACTGCCAAGAGTGGCCGCCCTGCATTAACGTCTATGATCATCTAGCACGCAACACCCCCGCGCCCACCATCGCACTCAGATCTGCACAGGGAAACGTCCGTTTGAGAAAGGGCACCACCCGACCTGACTCCTCCTCAGAAAACCACACACCAGACAGCCACAGCTCTCGCAACCCCGAGCCATGTTCTACACCTGCGCCACCACATCCGGCGTGCTCTACGTGTTGTCCATCCAGCCCAGAGAAGCTGTGCCCAACCGGGATCCGCAGAGTTGCTAGCGCAGGACAGCAGTGCGCGAAGGCCGCCAGAGATGCAAGGCAAGGCATCACTGCCGCTGCACCCACAAGATAAGGATTCCGGCAGAGTGCAACATCGAGCAAGGATAGCGCGGGCCACGCCTCCGCCATCTCGCGCACGTCCGCGTCTGTAATCGCAGCTGGCGTGGGGTCCTCGAAGGCGAGTGTACACTCGCGCAGGCCCCGGATAGCCAGAAGCGGCTGGACTGCCCGCGCGAAGAGGGGTGTGGTGTGCGGAAGACGATCTGTAGCGTGTCTGTAGTGCACCCGGATCCTCTGTAACGACGTCGTGAAGCGTGTACTGAGCACGCCTATGCAGCGCGCGCCCCCATCCTGGTCGTACCCGGGCACGAGGACCGACAACTTGGCGGAACGCAGCGCCCCGGGAGGAACAGAACGGAGGAGCTCCTCGATCAGCGACGGAGCGCCCGCGACGCGCATGTCTTCCAGCGCGCGCAGGGCAGGCTCGCCCGCGCCCGCGTCCGGGTGGTCATGCGCGGGCGAAGCAGCAGAAGCAGCGGGAGAACAGCTGAGGTCGACAGACAGGGAAGCCAGGGTCGGCATCGCGCCGCAGTACGACACGACGACGGCCACGGGGCACGCCACGGTGCCCAGGCGCAGGCTGCGCAGCCGGCGGAACGCCAGCAGCGGCTCGAGCGACGCCGGGAGCGCGATGCCCTCCAGCGAGAGCTCCTCCACCTGCGGGGACTGCGCGTCGAGCAGGCTCAAGAACCCGCTGCTGGGGTTCTGCTGCTGCTGCTGGGGGTCGAGTGGCGAAGGAAGCGGAGGGGGAGCGGGATCGGAGCCGCCGACCTGGACGTACACGGTCACTCGGCGGAGGGAGGGCGACAGGAAGTGGAGGTAGGGCGTGATGTCCCGCGCGCAATGGAGCCACGAGAGCTCCTCGAGGCGCGGGAGAAGGGGGGAGCCTGCGCGGGAGGCGCGGCGCACGAGCGCGGCGAAGGTGCGTTGGCTGAGCCGTTCTGAGGGGCCCTCACGACAGTGGTAGTGCAGCTTGCGGACGCGCCGCGCGTAGTGCGTGAAGCGCGACCAGCCGGCGTCGTCGATGGCATTGTGCGGGATCTGTGGTTTGCGTGCGCATAGATGAGTCGACGAAGCCCATATAATACATGGAAAGAGACTCACCGTGGTGGAAATATGGCTGGTGTTTTCGTCTGCGGAGGACTCGTCGAGCAGCTGGCAGAGGGGAGTGAGCCCAGTCATCCTGCTCCAGAGCATGTCCAGCGCAGGATCGCTGAGCGCGGTTGATACGCGTGCGCAGTTCGCGAGTGTCTTCGAGCTCCCGACGAGCGGGACGTGCGCGAGGATGTTGCGGACGATCTCGTCGATTAGCCACGCGCGTTGTACGGCGGAGGCCCTCGGTCCGTTGATGTCTTGCATGTTGGCTCAGCTCGTCCAGGGTGGGCTCCAAGCTGGACGCGCGCCCGTCAGTGAGGCCCCGCACTGCATATATACAGCGCGGCGACATCGCGCGCGGTCGATCGCGCGGCGGCGCAGGATTAAGTAACGGCCGAGCTTGAAGCTTGCAGACCCTGCCCAGCGCCCGAGCGCACGAAGACGGATGGGGCGCAGGTGCTCACGTACGTGTACGTACGGCCACGCACCTTGATTCGTCCGCGAGGCCAGCATGCGACGTCAGCCACCCGGCCGCTTCATTGAAGCTTCACAGTCAGCGTTGACACAAGCCCGAGGCATGCAGATTCTTGCGCCCCGCGTGCATCGCGTGTCAGATACACGCCCATTCGCGATGCGAGCATGAAAGACGTCGACATCGAATAGTCCGGAGCTTAGTGCCTTCGAGAATCGAGAAGGCCGTCGCAGTAGGTCGTGTGGCGGGGCCAAGGATTGCCGCGCGTTGCGTCAAGATATTATCGCTAGTGCCTGTTTTTTGACCGATAGGGTAGCCAAAGACGAGCGTGAGGATGAGTAAGTAGTGAGCCTGACTGCGCATGTAAACAGGGCTCGGATGCTCATATACATACGTTAGTCGTAGAGAGATCGTCTCGTTTCAGAGTCACAGTTGGTGTTTAGTCGCCCGATGAGCACAGAGCTAAGGAAGCCGAGTCTGCGTGCAGTACATAGGTGGGGCGGTGGCAAAGGAGGTTCGGCAAAGGTTCGGCGTCATTGACCGCGCGCTAGATCGTACCTGGCATACATATTGACCATAATTGTCATCGGACACTCGAACGACTGAATCGTTGCTCTCCGAGGACAAGGAGACGGCCACACCTCGCTGAGATTGTGCGCACCGGGAAGTACTTCTCAATCTCAGGGTCCAGGGAGAGGAAAAGCTGACAAAGCACGGGCAAAAAGACATAAAATTCACTACCCCAGATTGCATTAAGGGGGAATCGAACCCCCGGCGGGTCGATGGCAACGACCCAGGTTACCACTACCCCATTAATGCCTTCCCTGCCGCACTTCCAGTGTAGTCCTACCCTCTTCTCAGTTCATAGTGAGCAGAACGGAGTGTGTCGCTAGTAGCAGCAGTCCTGCAGTGGATACGCAAATTGTCCCTCGGCCCGAAATCTACACCAAGAAACAAACAGAGAGAGGGGGGTTCGCGCGCGGGCGGCCGAGGGGGGTACAGTGTCCGAGCTCACAAACACAAACACAAACACAAACATAACAGGTGGAAGCGTCTCCAAGCCTGGAGACGAATCGCGGAAGCTGACGGCACGGGTATCATGGCAGGAAAACGAACGCGACGACCGCACTGAGCGCGAATGCGAGCGAGATCGGCGCTGACGCGGCGCGCGCGCCGTTTGACGCCCCGACACTCGACGATGTTGCAGGCGCCGCGGAGGCAGATGTCGGCGTTGTGCTGGTCGCGCGCGAGGTCGTGAGGCCGGACGCAGTGGCGGAGGCGCTGACCGTGAGCGTCGTGGGCGCGGCGCTGCCCATCGTGAACGACGGCGACGCGCTCGCGCTCGCGGAGCCTGTGCTGGACACGGAGGCGCTGCTATCCGACGCGGCCGAGCTGGGTGACGAGGACGCGGATGCGGATGTCGAAGAGGCAGACGCAGATATGGACGCGGACGCGGATGCCGATGTGCTAGACGCTCCCGGAGAGCTAGTGGCAGATTGTGACGATGAAGTGGAAGCCGACGCGGAGCCGGACGACGCGGCGGGCGAGGACGTCGACGGGGCGGGAACTGTAGATGTGACGGAGACGGAGTTGGGTGGCGCGGATAGGACAGATGTAGGGACGGGGATGGCGGAGACGTCGCTCGCGACGGGCGACGCGAGCGAGCCTGTCATGGAGTTGAGTCTGTGCACGGTCAACAGTTGATCAGTTCTCGGTGAATGACAGATGAGATGAGGGTGTGTGGCGGGGTGCGGCAGAAAGCACCACGCATCACAGGGGGACTCACACGAAATTCGGGGAGAACTGCGTGTACTGTGCGGCGGGGTCTCCGACCTGATTGACGGAGGTGAAGTTGATGTAGCTGCAGGAACAGATGGTCAGGATGTTAATGGCTGCGCGATCCCAGCAGCAGCGGCAGCACTCACTATGACCCAGAATTAGGCCCCGCGTTCGAGTCCGGCTGCGCGGGCTTTAGCATCAAATTGACATACTCAAGGAGTTAGAGGACTCACCGTGAACTGCAGCGAGTGTACGCTCGAGATGTCCACGGGCACTATCTGCTGCACGAGGACGTTGTTCCCGTTGTAGAGCCCGACGTAGCAGGGGCCGACCTGGGAGAGGAGAGGCGCGGTGCCATCGTCCAGCCACTGGACGGTGCATGGCTTTCCACCGCTGCAGGTGGACCCGGCCGTGGGTTGTGTGACCTATCGTCGCGTGCCCTACCGATCAGCAGGTGCACTTTTGCGGTATATGCGCCGGCGGAGGAAGTACTCACATAAAGGGTTGCCTGCACCAACAAAGCAAAGAAGCTCTGCAAGAGCAAGACAGAGAAGAAGACGGCGTGCATGGCGAAGGCAGATAGAGATTGCAGATGGAGGAAAAGCGAGGAAGAGTCGAAGAGGTTGCGCGAGCCAGTCGGGACGAAACAGAAAGAGAGCGGGGTGCGGAAGGAGCGTGGGTGAGGGGCGGGAGGAGCGAGGCGGGGGTAGCGTTATGAGGGCGTGGGCAGCATAAGCATAGATCGTAGTGCGAGCGCAGGAGACCGCGCGCCCTCGCTGTTCTCCGCCCACGTCGTCATGCAGACGCGATCACGTGCGTGTTCGTCCGCGCGGCCTCCTCCCGCCGCTAGTACTCTCGACTCTCTTCTGTCGTGGGACTAGTACTACTGGCAGTCATCCACCTCAATTCCCTGGCGCTCCTCTGTTGGAACAGGCTGTCTCCACTGCCACGTGTCGTCAAATAAACATGCGCCAATTTGGTAGCCCTCGATGGCGACGGTCAATATGAATATCAGTCAACGATGAGACTGCGCCCCGTCCGCGTCAGATGTCCCGCAGGTTCGCGACAGTTTTTTGGAATAAAAGATACTGTATGCGCTGACAACACGCTCAGGACCAGAAATAGGTCAGGGTGCTTCCGAAGCTTACTACTGTGACGTGTGGGGTAAAACCGAGAGAGCAAAACTTACTATTTTGCCCCCTTGCGAGGCGTAAGCGTTTGCTCACCTCGCGCTACCAGTCTCTCGCGTGTTTCGCGACACATTGGGGCGCATTCACCCCCATAGCGCATCGCGCTGTGCCAACTTACATGCAGCGAGGTGTCATGCTGCCACGATGCGTTTACGCGCATCGCGATCGCGCGGTTGCGGTCGCGCGACGTGTGCGACCTCGCGCGACGTGTTACGCGCGTGGTCTACTAGCACCCCAAGACATGCGCCTATGTAACAAGGTGTTACACCGAAATCACATCGTTGCTGAAGTCCGATTGTGCTTTCGGTGTCTCAACTTGTGCGGCTGTCACGGTAGGTGCTCAACGACCACACGCTGCATCCGATGTGCGATCAGTATGTAACACGGTTCTCTCGTTATTTTACGAACACGATCAGGATAGGCCAGTCAGACAAAGGGGTGCCACTTTTAGCCAGACATCTTCATGCGATCAACGTGTAACGGGGCTTACACGGAGGGCTGCCCCCGGTGCAACCGTGGCTGGGGAGAGAGCGCTGGCTACGGCACTCGGGGGCAGAATGGCAAGTTTCGCTATCCTCATCTCACCCGCTTATGAAGGTAGTAAGATTTGGAAGGACTTCTGAATCTTATCCTTACTGGTTTGGTCGCTCCCCTACATACTGAGTGGCTCATGATTCTTGCGTACCTCGACAGCTTCAACTCTACGATCCGAATCGAAGCAGGAAATCCCAGAGGTTGAGGGGTTGTGCCCGGACAGGCTGTTCTATAGGCTGGAGTGCTGCACGGAGTGGGCTTCACCACGATCGTACATCGAGCACGAAACAAGAGCGACGTGCAAGCTGCAAGCCTGGCGGCGAGTCTGTAAGCTGTGACAGACTATGTGATCGACGCAGACTCCTTCGACGGGAGTTTTGTGTTCTGTTACTTACGGCTATCGCAGAGGATCTAGCGCAATCTTTATCTCGAGCTATACCGCCCAGTCGAGAGAGTGAGAAGGAGCAAGTTCTTGCAAAGTTCTTGTGGGAATCAGCCTTGCATACGCGACCAAGCACTGCCAAATAGCTATAGCGCGCCACGAGTGCGATCATGGTACCGAGGCGGAAATACATATCACCCTCAGTAGGCTTGACCACGAACCACCATGACCACAGCGTTTCACTCTCCAGGGTCAGGCTCCCAAAATCTGTGCAATCGTAGTACGTCTCCGAGTGACGGTGAGTCGGTCACCACTGACATCGGTCCGCAACTTGGACAACCTCAGTTCCATGCAAAATCATCGCCGTGCGTGGATCCACGGGCCTAGCACATCTGAGGCATAATTGTTAAACACTCTGACATACAGCATACTGCGTATCGATGAAGACGTGTTTACTCTCATCTTTGAGGAGTTACTGGCGCCGAAGGGCGAAAGGGGCATTTCTCTGAAACGCCTTTCTTTGTGCTGCAAACAGCTTCGCAGCCTCTGCCTCAGTACCCTCTTCTCGCAGTGCAGAATCACCAACAGGGGCGGAAACGGCGCTTCAGTACCACCCGTCGTCATACGACCCCACGTACGGTAAGCTCTATCACCTTTGCTTGCCAACGGTAATGTCTCTAATGGGTTCCACCAGGCATCTGACGTACAGCCTATACCGTGCACAGTAAGCTGCTTTCATACCTAGATTTGTCGAAGACCTCAACTAAAGACAATGGCTAGTTCCTGCGACGCATTGCTGTATCTGCCTCATGTGCGATCGATAACGTTTGCCTGCACCTCACACCGCGTCCAGTGGGGCGATTTGGAGCGATTTCTCAGCTTCCCTCAAGTCAAGTCCATCTCGTTTACAGCCTCAGTTGCGTTCACGGACGTGCCACCCTTTCCGGAAACAACCAGCTCAGGCGCATCTGCCCTCGAAGAGTTATCCTACCCGACCCCTTTGACACCGAATCCTTCCACGACGGCATCGGTTACGACGTGGGCCGGGGGGTTTGCGCTAGAGCAAGACTGTCTGTCGGCCCTTGTCCTCGGCATGCGTTTAACGGCACGGTCGCTGGTGCTGCCTATGAGGACGGCACCACTCGGAGCCATGGCGGAAGCCGACTGGCCGGCACTACAAGACCTGTACCTCGGCGGCTCATTCCCTGATACCACAAATCGCTCATACACAGCACACCTGCACTCCATGCTCCCCCGCATGCCGGACCTCCGACATCTCGTCGTTATGGCTGCCCTTCCACGCCGCACCGGAAGTCGATGCTGTCTACTCCCCAGCAACTCCTCTGGCGCGCTTCAGAACCTCCGCAGCCTCGTCGTCGCATACCCCCATCCGCGCGACCCGATCTTCGCGATCCCATTTCCCGACCTCACCCACCTCTCCCTCCGCGACTGGCCCCGGCACTACGACCGCAAGGCGCAGATAGACCTGGCCAGCTCGTGGCTGTCCCCCATCCTGTTCGCCGCTGAAGCGCTCTCCTTGCTGCAGCGCGTCCGTGCGCCCCGCCTCAAGACGCTCGAGCTCGTCTACTTCGCGGACGAGGCAGACACGGACCTCCTCACGCTCATAGCCCAGCGCTTCCCGAAGCTGCGGCATCTCATGCTGCATCGGTACCGTCGGTCCCCCGGCGAGGCCGTTGACCACGTACGTATCTCCGCCCACACGGCTGCCGATCCTCATTATTGACGCTCCTCCCTCCGCAGATCGCCATCGCACGCACACTCTCGCGCATCTCGACGCTCGTCACGCTGCAACTCCACCTGGACTTTGCGGGCGACCCCGGAAAATACAGCACCGCGGCGGTCCGCCGCGGCATGGATGACCCTACGAGCGACGTGGCCCAGTGGCCCGGCCGGCTCGCGCAGTACGGGTGGGACATCCTGGGCGCGATGGCGGAGACGTGTCCGCTGCTCGAGGGCGTCGCGCTGCTGCGGCGCGACGAGGAGCCGCCGAGCCTGTGGTGGTGGATGCTGCGCGGGCGGCGGGAGGCGTTCTGCGCGTGGATCGACGCGAACTGGTAGGCTGCGGCTGCGTCTCTGCTAATATGTGGGCTGTGTGGAGCTAATTTTGTGTGCAGTGATATACCTCCCTCGACGCTCCCCGAGGGCATGAGAGTCAGCATCATGTCATATTAGATCCTTTGGCACGACGACCCAGGCCATATTACTGAGACTTTTTGATTGGACGGTCGGAGTACCTGTCTCTGAACGAGGTCGCGTTCTTGCACAGTCTGTACGCGACCATCTACTAACCTTCAGAGGCTTGCCAGTCCGTCACCTTTTCGTTTCAATCTCCGGTTTTACGAGCAACATGTCCATTCATCCCGATGCTATCCGAGTCCGTGCAGCCTTGCACTCTTTGTCCGTTTTGAAACCGGCGCTCGTGTACCCTCTCCCAAGATTTGTATCTTGTGCATGTCTCTGCTCTGCTTGTGTGCGGGGGGTGACCGCCTGGCACCACTGCATGTCAATTGCTGTTACTGTGTAGTCTGTTTTCTACAACTGCTCTGTGTATGAGATATCATAGACTCTGGGGACTAATAACGACAAGAGAGCTGAGGGGAGGTCGTGCCGTTCTGTATGATACACGCAGCCGGCTAGCCGCCCACGCGCCGTAACGGATACAAATGACATTAAACTCGTACATGTTCCTAGGTCCGCACAATCATACCTAAGACCGTCCTTCCGTGCTATCTTACTACATGCTAGGGAACACTGTGCTAAGCTACCTTAATTAGCTTGCCTTACTTCTACTACTAGTATTCCGAGTCGGACTCCGACTCGTCGCTGGAGTAGCCTACGGTCTCCGCATCTTCCTCATCATCCGAGTCAGGCCCGCGCAAGATCTTGAAACAGCGCCCCTTATCGGGCTCTATCCAGGGATGTCTGAATATCGTGCCATCTTGGATTGCCTGGTCAGCATCCTCAATCTTGTGCCTGTTGAAACGTCAGCACCACTGGAAACCACGCTGGAGTACCCGGAGAAGAAAGGAACTTGACACGTACTCGTCCATGAGGTGCCTCTTGATGTATCTAATGCCTCCTTCATAATTCCGACATAAAGTGCAACACCAGCACGAGCGGCGATCGGAGAGAAGAGCCTTGCGGGCTGCGAGCTCAAGCTCTTGAATGGTTCCCAGGATCGCCGGCTGGTCGACGCGTTGCCACATGTGATCTACTTCTGTGCCATCAACTACGTCGATGCCCCAGTGCGCGCGTTCGTGGTCAAACTGAACATGCATGGGGGGAACGTCGTCAGCAGAAACGCGATACCACAACAGTCATAGGAAGCTTACTGCAGCGACCCAGTCGTATACACGCTTCACCGGCTCCTCTGGACCGCCAGGTTCACAAAGGGTGCAACGGAGCCAGCCCCCACATGCCTTCAGCTCGTCGGTTGTTGTCCGCACCGCATCAAGGCCCAGCCCCGAGACGACCCTACGCATCCGATCGACGTTCACGATAGCCATGGGTCCGTTTTGGAGACGGTCGGCGTCGAAGGGCATGCATCTCCGATGCAGGGGTTTCTGCTCCTCGTTGAGCTCGTATTTTTCGTTGATAAAGTTAGGCCGCGTGATAATGCGCGTGTACAAGTCGTCCTCCGCAATTGGCAGATTGCCGGCCTCAGGCCTGAGGCGGAGGCACGGGTGGCGGAGTACTTCGGGGTATCGCACCCCAGCTGCGCAGTGACCGCAGGTGAAAACGGCAACTGCCAGATTAAGCGGGTCGACGCCAGGGGGGATGCGTCGGAGGTGTCGACGCACGTAGCGCGTCAGCTTCTTTCTTACGTTTGTGTTCCATTTCTTTACGAGAGCGGGAGCCATGCGTTCGAAGGGGTCCGAGTGATCGGTGGGGTAGTCGAACTTCAACGGGTGCTCGAGGGCGGCGCGGCACTTAGGTGTGAAAGCGAAGTCGATCGGGATAGGATAATGCAACATATACGGGGTCCGCGGGAGCTGTACACAGTGTTCGCGAATGGCGTCTTCGAGGTCGCTATAGCGCATGCGGAGCCCTATTTGGATTTTGTGGGCATTGAGGTCTGCGTGCGCCTTGTCAAGCGTGGCCTGTACCGCGTTCATCACCCTCGGCCATTCTGCGAGGTGTGGTGCGGTCGCGTCAAGGCATTGTAGCGGATGTAAGTAATGCAACTTACCTGCGTCGGTCAAGGGCTTAGGCAGACGTAGTGAAGGGATCTTAACGAACTTATACATGTCCCAATAGTTCATGTGATTTAGCTCTTCGGCCCAACCTTCCTCGCACAGGCGCTCCAAGATGCTAGCAACGCTGAGTTCAATGCCGGGAAGACAGTGTAACTGCGGCCTACGCACTCGTGACGTCGTTTTTCTTTGATACCGTAAATATTGGCCTGCCGGGTCCTTGTTAACCATTCTTCAAGTTCACGGCTTTGCTGTACAGCAAAGAATGTTAACTCCGGCGATAGAACACGCAGAATAGTCTCACCACCTGCCGCTGGCTGCACTCGTGAGACAGAGCATCGGTGAACTTGTTTAATGCATCTTTCGACACGGGTCCGGGGGCCGCAAGCTTTTTATACCGTTTGACGACTGCATCCACATCGCGCCGAAGAAGCAGGTTCCACTTGTCATTATATCTGTGGCTAGAGAACGGGCAAAGAATGGTCGAATAATAAGCTGAATCGTTCTTGCAGTCACGGTCGGATCGTGCCTACCTGGATAGACTCAAGACCGTGAAGAAGTCCGGAAATGTATCCCAATCTAAGATGGCATTGCTGAGGGCGGAATTGACGATCTCTACTTGCTTGGCAGCTTTTCCATACCAAATCACACTGTATACGCAACCTAAGCGAATCACTCGGACACTTAAGACCATCGTGGAGACTCACGCCTTTGGTAAACATCCTTGGCAGATGCGGACACCACACCCTTCTAGAACCTTGTGCATGGTGCGCCCACACATCTACAGAGAGAGGTTGACTAGTGAGCAGTGCAGCGATGCGAACAGAATCTGTCTGGACGTACAATACAGTTTGTCGTGAATAGCAGGTGAACGAACGCGGGTATGCTCATAAATGCGGGCCGCACGGGGAGCTCCTCGCTCCCGTACACACCATGAAACCGAGGGGCCCTCTTCAGCGCAACCGCCCACACGCACTTTTCCGCGCTTTTGGACCAAAAACGCACGCGGATGCCTTTACAGGTGTGGCACAAGTTGAACAAGTCTTTAGGGTGCAGAAATGCTCCGATCTGCACAGGAGTGGTCAGGTCAAAGTCAGTACTGGGCGAGAATGGGCGACACGTACCATGTGCAGCACCTCATTCGGAAGATCGCACAACCCGCACCGCGGTGTTGAACCTACTGGTCCAGACTCGGAGGGCGCACCGACGTCACCCAATATGTTTCCGCTGGGGTGGCTGGTCTTGATCTTCTTTCTGGGCGGCATAAGTGCACCAAAGGAGATGAAGGGGGGAAACAAGAGACAGGAGATGCTGGAAAAACGCGCTGTGTCTTATTATATAGCTATGCAGCCGTTGCAGTGGCTAAACCTGCGGACAATGGTTGGCGCTTTAGCCAGTGCCGCGTACTTATCAGGACTCGCATATACATTGTCCTTCCTATCTGATCCGAGCGAGTGATATGTACAGAAAGAATCTCACACAGAGATGAGGATTGGCAGGCGTTGTCTTCAGGTTGCCGTAGCGGCGGTCGGGTACGAAGTCGTTACGCAAGAAGCCGTGCCTAGGATAGCTGCTTCAGACGGTGCGTGCAGGCACGCGTGGGGTAGCTTCTCCAGGGCGAATCGTGGCCGAGGTTTAGATAGCGTCGGGCTGGAACACGAACGAGCCTGTCCATGGAGTACTTAAGTTCAGAAGCTTCAGACTCGGGCGCTTCGGGCTTTCCAGCATTTTCAACCAAATAGCACCAAATAGCGAACAGTCTGCCAAACAACTCCGGCTTCACCGTGGCTACGGCGCAGCCTGCACCCGAAACTACGACTATGATGAGTACTTCATCACTGTGACTTCAGTATCAGGAATAGGTTAAACAAGATGTCCTTCGCACCTGAAAGAGTGTCGTCACCAAGTCCCTCACTGAGCGGTCACGGCCGTACCTCCCCCGACGACACGTTGACGCGCCAACACGACCGTGGCTCTCGATCTGAAGGCATTCAGGCCCGTGCCAAGCCATCGCTGTAAGTCCAATTCCATCGGATGAATTTGACTCGTATTTATAGGGTTAAATATAGAATGTTACAGATTGACGAGGATGTGTTCGCTCTCATCGCCACGATGTTGCTACAGTCGGGGCAGATCTACGGTTACCAGGCTTTATTACGTCTCTCTCTGAGTTGTCGGCGCCTTCGCATCCTCTCGCTTCCTGCCCTCTTCTCGCGGTGCTCTATCACCAATGCAGGGATAGTTAAGAATGGAGAGGTTCCTCCGCTTGCTATTCGGCCTCACGTGCGGTATGAAAAATAACCTACTTCTTGTCGTTGCGTAGACACTGATGATGCCTGCCAGGTATCTGACCTATTACCTGGCTTTCTACGCTGCACAGTAAGTCTCGAGCATCCTCCACACTATATCTATCAATTCATGGACAACACTTATCGTCCGTAGGTTTGACGCGAGCTACGCACCACAAGCTGGGTTGGATTTCGCGATGCCACTGCGGTACCTGCCGTTTGTGCGATCCGTAACCTTCACTGGTGCTTCATCGGGCGTCCCCTGGAAAGCTTTGAAAATATGTCTCAGTTTTCCCCAAGTCAGGTCCATCACATTCACAGGCTCTGCCACGTTTGTATGTATGCCACCCTTCCCGAAAGATGCAGCGGCGTCAACCTCTCGTCTCGAGGAGCTGGTCTATCCAACCCCCTTGATCCCCTCGGTGCCTTTCATGATCAATTCGACAACAACATTTCACGGGATGTGTACCCTGGCAACAGCCTGCCTGTCGACTCTGGTCCTTGGGATGAAGTCGACGGCACGATCCCTCGTGTTGCCCGCGACGACGGCGCCGCTCAGGGAGATGGCGAAGGTCGATTGGCCCGCCCTGGGGAGCCTGACTCTAAAAGGATCGTTTCCCGACGATGCCGATCATTTGGCCACCGAATCTCTGCCATCTATGTTGCGCCGTATGCCGGCCCTTGAACAACTTGTCATTACCGCTGCTCTTTTTCACTACACTACCACCCGATGTTGCGTGCTCGGCCGTAACTTGGCACCACTGGATGTAGGGCTGAACAGCCTGGAAAGGCTGACAATTGCATATCCGGACCCCAACGACATCGTCTTCTCTATCCCACTTCCCCGTCTCACCCGACTGGATCTCCGCGACTGGCCTCGCCACTACGACATAGTGGCTCACGAATACTACAGCCGTGCTTGGCGGTCGCCTATCCTTTCTGCCACGGAAGCCCTGTTCATTCTGCGACGCCTTCGGGCCCCCGGCCTTGCGGTGCTAGAACTGGTCTACTTTGCGGACGAAGCAGACGACGACCTTCTCGCCCTCATCGCCCATGCATTCCCAAAGCTGCAATACCTTCAACTGCATCGATACCGCCGGTCCTCAGAGGAGGTCGTGGACCACGTACGTGCCCGGGTCTCCGCGACTAGTACACTGCCTCCATATCTGATATTCCATTTACCCAGCAATACATCGCACGGATTCTTTCGGCGTTAAAGAGTGTCCTCGTGCTTCGCTTGAACTTGGACTTCCCTGGTGACCCCGGGGAGTATAAACCCAATGTTGGCAATGGCAGCGCACTCAAGCAATGGCGCCGTCAATTGTCGACGTTCGGATCGGAAATATTGGATACATTGGAGCCATGTCCGTTACTCAGATGCATCGCCCTTCTGTACCATGGGGAACCGCCGAGCATGTGGGTTTGGTTTTACCGTTCACCGCAGGGCGCTCGGCGCGCCTATGATAGAGCGCCCAACAGACGGTAGATAGCCATCCTTTGATCTCTCTGAATCCTTCTAAATCGACCTTTTGCAGCGACACATTTGCTCCGCAGTATCCCTTCGCAGAGAAAAGGGGCACAGGATTCATGCGCGTATCACGACTGTCATGAAGACACGGTATGGGCTATCGAATTTCGACCACCTGCTTCACATCAATGCCCTTCTCCATTGAGTAAAACTCTTTTTCGCTCAATCAACACTAGCACGCTTTCAACTCATCCTTCTGTTCCGTCTGCGGAGCGACCCTAGGCTGGATCATGGGTCCTGGTGCTGCGACAAACGAACGCGGTGTATTGATAGATTACGCAGCTTGACAACATCATAGGCTGCTATTCCAGTTTTCAGTACAGCCTGTCCGTATAGGCGAAGAAAAAGCATACGTTATTCCACCTCCAGTGGTGTACCTAATCCTCGTCGACCTCGTCATCCGCACTGCCATCGTCCTCGTCACCCAAAGGTCCGTCAATGTTGACCATGTACGCCAGCGGAAACAGCTGCTTCATGTACGCCGTACACTCTTTGCGCACATCGGACGGCCAGCTCCCACCATACCACTCGATATGGTTCACGGCGTTTTTGAACACGGGAACAGGCGTCTTCAACCTCTCCCGCAGTGACCCGTGGTGCGGGAGGGGGAAGATTAAGGTGCTCAGGCGCGCGCTCCTCTTCGCGAACGCCTCGAGCGCCGTCACGGGCAGCCCCAGGTCCGGATCGTCCTGGTCAACCAGGATGGAAAGCGCATCGAGCCGCGGCCATGCGCGCGCCATGTTGCGCACATCCTTTGGGGTGATTGCAAACGGCACCAAGAAGCGCGACGAGATCTTCAGCGTGCGGAGTCTGCGGAATGCGTATAGCGGGGAGAACCAGGCATGAAACGCGTAGGGAACCGTATCCGGGTCGCGGGGTGCGTAGTCTGCCGTCAGCTTGAGTTCGCGCACGGTGGCGGCAAAGCGCGAGGCGATGAGCGCTGTGCAGCGTTTCCAGATGGCCTCGTCGGCGTCGAAGGTAAGCTTGAGATGGGTGATGTTGGTGGAGTGTACGGCGTCGATAGCCGCGATGACCATTTGCGGAGAGCCGTTGAATTTAAGGCCCCTGAGCGTGACGGACGAGATTTCAGGGAACGGGCCTGGCGCGGGCTCTTCTGGTTCGTCGATAGAACGGCGTGCAAAATGAATATGGAGCGTTTGCAAGGAGGGGCTAGAGTTGCAGGCGTGTACGACTGATGCGAAATCTGTCACCTGGCGCAATTCGAGGACCAGCAGTTTGTCGAAGTGGCGCAAGTAGCTGACGGAGCAGCTGAACGCGCTTGTGCAAAGCTCGATGTAGTCGACCATGGGTGCATGGGAATGGATTATCTGCAGCGCAGCGCCGTATGCGTACTCGGCCGCCGCGGGGTCGTTCCGCAAGTGGTGATTGCTGAAACGCGCCTTGCCGCGGTCCAGAAAGTCCAAATGGACGCTACGCAGCGCGGGGGACAGAAAGATGACGAGGAGGAAAGATGTATCACAGGGCCGTCTCCATAGCAGGTGCTTCAGGCGAGGGAAGAGGGTCCGCCCGTTAAGCTTCTGGATGATGAACGCGGCAGAGAGGGCATCGACGCTGTCCTCCTGGTTGATATAAACGCGGATCCATCTTGCATAGTATTCGAGGCGCGCCCACTGGTCGTCCAGAATGGCGCCGCAAAGGGTCTGACAAGTACCGAACGATGAGCACGGCGTTTTTGCGAGTGCTCAATAATCTACTTACGAAGCTGGCAGTCTCAGGGTCGGCAGTTTCTTCTTCTCCGCCGGATGTGATTTTCTTGAAGGATGCGGGAAGCAGCCCAAGCAGTCTGCCGAGTCCTCTCTGCTCTGCCCAAAGCATTTCCAATGCTGGCTCCGAGAACGCGTGGGAGACTCTCGCGCATTGGACCAGTGTATCTTGATCATCGGTCGCCTGTTTCATGACCTCCCGCACGAGCTCTGCTATTGACCACAAGGGATGCGCCAGCGAACAAGCCATAGCTCCTAAGTCGTGTCTGTCCCCGAGTTTCATGGCTGTCAGCGCATGCTAGAATAGAGTCCAAGATGTGGTATACTTGCCGGATATGTTTGAGTAGAAATCAGAGATCATGAAGGTGCAAATCAAAGGTCGCCCAACTTTCCGCGCCACCTACAGAGACATCTTTTCAGCGCCCGGTTCAACCCTGTCCGAGTCTTGGGCCGACTCCTCAAACGTTCATACACATACCTTCCACATTCCTCAGGATTTGCAATCTGCTAGACTCTTCGTGGTAGCTGAGTAGACCTTGGGCGTAGATACTTAATCTGACCGTTCGCCGTCAAAAACGGCGAGAGAGCAGCACGCGTTTTGCCGTGCACTCATAATTCCAGCATATGCGACCAAGCAACGCCAAATAGCGACAGTGGCGCGCAAGCGCGCCAAACGATTCCGCGGTCAAATCTACCACCACCGCCAAGCAGCTCCAGCCCTGCGGTCTGCGTACGTCTTTGGACCCTCAGCCGAACATACGGACGACGGCCATGCCATGTATTAACGAAAATGCGTCAGACATCTACAGTAAACCATGGCTTTCGCCCACCCTTTGTGGTCAATAGCCGAGGTCGTCCGGGAGGTCATGAAACAGTCCGCCGACGAAGAAAGCAGCCTCGCACAATGTGCAAGAGTCTCTCATGCGTTCTCTGAACCAGCACTGGAGGTGCTATGGGAGGAGCAGGAAGGACTTGGCAAACTGCTCGGTTTGCTCCCCGCGTCATTCAAGAAAGCCGACAGCAACCTTGACGCTGAGGATCAATTCGGCAATAATATCGAATCCGTAAGCTTCGTGAGTACATCCATTACATATTTCGCGTCATTGGGGTCCAGACAGGAAGGTAGAAATAGAAAGGCTCTTACAGCGGCATTCATATCGACAGACCGTTGCAAATTTCTTGCGCTTAGGGAGCGTGGAGCGCCGGGACGCCCTATACCAAACGCGTCTTCGCTCCTGCGCTGGCGCCGGGCCACTCGCAAGAGTCTTACTGCGAGTCGGTGCAGGTATGGTCTGCCGAACGCCCTAGACTCCTCTACGTGGCAAGGCTATGTGCAGACGACCTGTTTGAATGGCACGTCATCCCTAGTGAGGGCGATGGGCCGGTGTGGAGGTTGTCGTACGCTCGATCCTGCGAAACTGGTGATGGTAGAACACTGGGGAGACGGTGCGACGTGATACGCGGTGGGTGAACGTGAACCTTCCGTATATGGATGTATCGCTCCACAATACTGAGGAGAGTAAACGGCGGCGGTCTATCGATATGAATGCCGCTGTAAAGAACAGAGCTCTGCTATTTTATCTGGTGCAACGCTGTTGATATTAGATGCTAATTGTCTATTCAGGTTCTGTACGATGCCATTAAAGAGGAACAGTGGGCACGTCTAGAGTACTATGCAGGGCTGGTCCGCTCTTTCTCGGGAATGGGGGACATTTTCGACGGGCTCGCCGCGGCGGTTCTCATCCAGAAGCTCAACGGCCGCGCTCTCTTCCCCCGCCTAAAGCACCTAGTGTGGAAACGGCCCTTCGATGGCGCGGCATCGACACTCCTCGTTCTTTGCCTGTCCCCCATGCTGCGTAGTGTCTACCTTGATCTTCTGGAGGGCGGCATGGGGCGCTTCCGCCATTCTTCGCGAACGGGACCTACGGCGGCCGAGTACGCCTACGGCACAGCGCTGCAGTTGATACGCGCTCATGCGCCGAAGGTTAACGACATCCAGCTGTGGACGAGCGGCTTCTCGTGCTCCGTCGCTCGCCTGCGCGAGTTCGACAACCTGAGTGTCCTGACGTTACGCCAAGTCGTCGACGTTGCGCTGGTCTTCGACGTCTGCAGCTCTCTTCCCCTGCTGCGGAAGCTCGACATGTATGTGGCGCGCCCTGATGGTCCTGGGCCGGACGCCGTTCCGCCACCCATTCCCGAGTTCACTCACTCTGGCCTCACCTCTCTCGAGCTCAACGCCCCACCGCTGGTGGCCCTCGCTGCCCTGGAAGCGATCCATGCGCCAAGCCTCCGTTCCCTCGGGCTGCTCTTCGAGGCCTACGAAGACACCTGGAGGCGCTGCACGGAGCTCATCGCGTCCCGCTTCGCGGACTCTCTGCGCCGCCTGGACCTGGAGGTCGAGGACTCGTACCAGGATCCGGATATCCCCACCTCGCTCCACGACTGGTTCTCCCCGCTCTACGCCCTGCGCGACCTCCGCGTGGTCGGGATCTCGTCGCACTTCGAGACCCGGTTCGCGATCACCGCCAACGACGTGCAGGCGATGGCGACGGCGTGGCCACAGCTCCGGGAGCTCCGTCTGCCCACGGTCCAGGACGAGCCGCTGCAGGAGCTGCCCATCACTCTGCTTGAGGCGATCGTCACGAGGTGTCTGCGATTGAAGATCCTCACTTTCCCCCTCCCCCATCATGCGCCGCTGGAAGCGGGCGGGGAAATCCCTGTTCCTGTAGAGAAGGCTAGGGTGGAGGAAGTACGATTGTTTGGCGGGAGCTGGCCGCCTAACATGCATGAGAGGTGCATGACGTATCTGGAGAGGCTCTTTCCGCAGGCGCGCACGATTCTTTTCGATGAAGATTTCGAGGACGACGATGTCTAGCCATAGCATTGGAGGTACGCACATTTCTCCGGGGAAACGCGCCCGTAAAGCAATCTGCAGCTGACATGTACTGAAACAGCGGAGCCTTCAGACTCGGGCAGACAAAATTAAGTACCAGTATAACGACTTGTACAATCTATACTCATTTCTCCTTACAACCTTACTGTTTGCTATGCGTAAGCTTGATCCACTGTACGTGTGCATCGAGACAACTGACAGTACACCTCCCAGAGATCACGCCAAACCCTCCATTCGTTGACACGAAGACCCCTTCATGCAAAAGCTGTCCGTGTAGTGTCACGTTTCACCTACTTTATCTCGAATATGTATGCATGCCTTGATCTTGTCCAAATGAGTTGTCGTTGACGTGGGGGCGCACTGGGAGGTCCTACCGCCGGTAAATTCGAGGTCGTCCTGGTCCGACTGCAGGTTCCATCCCAGGTCGCCTCCACCGATGCTCAGTACTCGGCGTCTTCACGATGAAGGCTTCCTCAGAGACCTGTCTGGCGAGCGTATAGCCCCGAGTTTTGTGCAACGGTGAGGGATTGCAGATGGCAGTACTTGTGCAATCTGACAACACCGTGTCGCTATCCAGCGGAGACCGGTGAAAATCAAACACCCATCCTCAGTGTTCAGGCGATGTCTCGAGCGATTACGAACGTAGAGAGGTTGTCACGAGCAGACAAGCGTATTTGCGCTGTCGTGATTCGTGATCAACTCGGCAGTCCATTCCAATGATACATTACAGTTCCCTATACCGATGGTGAGTGAGTACGAAACCACGCGTATACTTTAAGGACGTACAGTGCTATTATCCTTCCTTACAATCTTGCGGTTCACCAGCGCGATCAGACACTTATTCACGCGTGCCTGGTTCAGATCTGGAGGTTTAATGAACGCCACGACTGCACATCCCGTCAGATCACGTTCAGTATACGCAGGTAGTTGCAAAAGAACGTACTGCTGAACCCCTCGTCAGGGTTGTCCCAGAACTTCTCGACGACGGTCTCCATATGGCGGCGCAGATTCGGGTCGTTCCCCCGCCACTCGAGCGGGAGCGCAGACAGCAGCCGCTCCATCTCGAGGCCGCGTTCGCGCTTCTCCTTCGCGGTCAGCTTCGGCTTGGCCGTTTTCTTCTTCAGCACTCCCACGGGCTTCGCGCCCTTGTTCGCGGAGGCGGAGGTGGTCCCGGTGATGTTCGTCTCGGTTGGCCCGTCGGCCGTGGGCAGCTCAGATCTGTCGATAGTGGGCTCTGGCGGCGTTGGTGGTCGACGGGCTGCCTCTTCAGCTGCCCTCATGGCTGAGAGCGCCGCGCGCGCGTCCTCCTCTAACATCGCAGTTCGCGTCAGCCGGATGCGCAGAAACCAGAGATCTACTCACCTGCGCGCCGCGCAGCTAGAATGAACGATCCCTGCGACGGTGCCTACGCGTCCTTTGCTCATGAGCATCTCTCCGCGCGCGTGCATGTGCGGGACGCGCGGTGCTCACCTGCGACCAGTCCGTCGTAAGAGCGTTCATGTTCATCGCGTACAGCCAGCTCGCGAAGCTCTCGTTGAACGTGCCGAGCGCGTCGCCGAGGTTCCGTAGACCTTCTGCATTGGTCTGCAGCGCTTCGGCCTCATCGATGAGCTCTGCGAGCGCGGGCTCGAGGAAGCCGAGGCCGTGCGGCGCGTCGGGGTACGCGGTTGAGCGCGAGAGGCGGAAGAGCGAGCCTTGAGAGAGGCGGCGGAGCGGTGTTTGTGGAGGATTCGGAGGCATTCCAATTTCGTCACGTTAGATGATACAATCTTGTCATATACAAGCTCTAGAACAGCACGTCGCGAGCACAGAGAGGTGGAGGAAGATGGAGGTTTGAACGAAGACGCGACTTCGGGTAGGCGCGCATTGTGGCTGCGAGACAAGTTCACATGTGGCTGAGCCCGCCTTCCAGCGTCGTAGGCAGTGATGAGAAGAAACAAGTCGAAACGACGTGCTCGAACGGTCTATAGCCCATTAATAGGATGTATAAACCCCACAGCATTACAGGTTGCTCTATATACGATAAATAAATATCCAAGCTTTACATCTTCCAGCCGTTTACCGGCGCTTCCCCACAACCTTGACGAACGCAGCCTTCACGACGCCCGCAGCCTTCTCGCAGTCCTTGCGCGAGAGCGCGGAAGTAATCGCGAGGCGGATGCTCGGGCGCACCTCGTTGAGCTCCTGCGCGCGGATGCACTTCGCGCGGGTGACCATAACCCCCTGCGCGAGAGCCTCATCGACGATGTCCTGCAGCAGCTTCTCCTCGAGCTCGACGTTGAACTGCGGCGGATCGCGCGGCTTCGCCGAGAGGGGGTTCGACGGCTTGCCGGGCGATGCGGACGTCGGCGTGGGCAGTTGCAGGGTTTGCCACCGGACCTGGAGATGGATCACGGCGCTGGCGGGGTGCGAGGGGATGGTGATGCAGTCGACGCGGTCCAGGATGGCGCGGACCGCGCGCACATTCTCGTGCAGGGTGGTCAGGATGGACGGCGTGTTGCGGAGGATGTTGATGCCCTCGGACGCGGCGACAGTGAGGGCGGCAGGCATGGAAGCAGAGAAGACAAACGAAGTGCCGTTGATACGCTGCAGGCAAGCGGTAAGCAGAATGCGCGTGGCGGACACATACAGCAGCATACCTGGTGGTTTACGACGATGTGAGAGCCAGCACAGAAACCGCCGCACGAAGAGAGGCCATTCGCAACAGAACCGACGAGCATGTCCACCTCAGAAGCCTGAAAACCTGTAAGCGTAGATCGAGCATAGCGAGGACACATGTGCATACCGGAACGTTGTACAGCTCCGTCAAACCGCGACCAGTCCGACCAACGCTACCGAACGAGATGCTCTCATCCAAAATAAGACGGTACTTGAACTTCTTCTTAAGCTCGACCTAGGGTATGGTTAGCTTTGGCTACTTGAACAGTCACACTCTTCGCGTACCAGCTTCGGCAGATCTGACATTTCACCATCGTGGTCGAAGATACCTTCCGTGACGATGAACCGACGCGTAAGAGGCCCCTTACGCTTGCGACGCTCCTTCTCCACGCTCTCGAGCACATGCTCGAGGCTCTGCATGTCATTGTGGTCATACCAGCGCACTGTGCAACGCGAGATCTGGAGGCCCTTCTGGATGGCGAAGTTGACGCCACGGTCCGCAACGATGATGTCGCCACGCTTGCAGAACGCCGGAATGACAGAGCTGATGGTCGAGAACGCCTGCGAGTAGAGGATAGACGCCTCGGTTCCGAGGAAGTCGGCAATGTCCTGTTCCAGTTGGATGTGGACGTCTGCGGAGGAATTTGCATTAGCATTTGCATTGTACAGGATCGGCGCCCTTCCCAAACGGCGCGCGCGACAGATGGAGCGCCGTAGCTGATCGCAGCGGAAACAGGTACGCTAGAGCTATGCTGCTATACAGGCGAAACCCGAAGTATCTCGGACGCAGCGCAACGACCAGCGAAGCGACAAGCGCGAGATGGTCGCTGTGGAGGAGGGGACGCTCACCTTGCGTGCCGTAGAAACCAGGAGGACCACAGCTGCCGAGTCCGTACTTCTTCAGAGTGTCGATAGCAGAGGCCTTGATAGCGTCGTTTCCAGCGAGTCCAGTGAAGTTGTAGCTAGCCAAGTTGATGACCGTCTTTCCGGAGGAGAGCTTAGGCTTGGGGCCAGTAGGGCCGACGATGACCGGGACGGACGCGAGGTCAGCCTGCTCCTCCGGGGTGAGGGGCTGAGCGAGGAGTTCGGGGGTCCATTCGTCCACAAGGTCGTCAATTTCCTAGGGAGGACGCGACGGGGTCAGCGCGACGACTCGGGGAGGGACGGGAGATGCTCACCTTCTCGTCAAACTTGATGAAGTGCTTGCCCGACTGGTCGCCACGTGTGCGCGACTGCAGCAGGGTCCGGATGGCAAAGACAATGAGGATGACCTCGAGCAGCGTGCGGCCAGGGTCGTTCTGGTGGGATGACCTGACGTAGCGGGCGACGACGGACGAGCCGGGTATCTTGTAGAAGTTGGTCTCGACGGTCGCGTAGGACCTCTCGAGGAAGCCAAAGAGCAGGTCGAGGCTCTGTGTCGAGCTCATCGTGTCGAAGTCGTCAGTCGTCAGTAAGTGGTCGTGCAGAAGAGATGATGGTGGTCGGGAGAGAAGGCGGGGTGAGGAAGGGCGCCTCCTCGACGTTCAGAATATATCGCATTCCGCAAGAGACGCGCCCGGAGCGCCCACTGCGTCCTGCTATCAACTCTCACCCTTCTCCTCGACGCTCACGACGACGGCGAGCTGAGCCTCGTGCTCGCCGAAGCCAACGATGGCTTCTCCTTCCCACAGAAACTCTGTGTCCGTCTCCACCAACCACCTGGCTGCGCCCGGCAAGCAACAGCGACGCATGTCCCTCCCTCCGCCACCGTCGCCTTTGGATTTGGTGAGTCTGTTCTGCCTACATGCGCGCGTTCGACGCGTTTATGGTCTTCATCTCCAGCCGGAGCCTGTATACGGACACAAGCGTCCCCCGTCACCTCTCAGAAACGGCTTCGCCATCGATCCGGCCACGGGCGAGATCAGCGACACCTCCTCGACCCACCCCTCCGAGAACTCAAGCAACAGCCACTGGGACCGACCCGAATCCCCGTCTCCCTCGGTTGGCCAGTTTGCGGCCAACTTTGCGCAGCGTGTTGGATCTC
This sequence comes from Trametes versicolor FP-101664 SS1, assembly GCF_000271585.1. NCBI lineage: Eukaryota > Fungi > Basidiomycota > Agaricomycetes > Polyporales > Polyporaceae > Trametes > Trametes versicolor. The sequence continues at coordinate 1,012,537 of NW_007360332.1, read as the reverse complement.
TGATGAGCAACATGAGCTCCCGATCGCCCGGCCTTCCAACCGACGAAGAGCTCGAGGCGGAGGCCGAACGAGAACGCGAGATGAGCAGACGCGAGGCCGAACGCATCATGGCCAGGGAAGCAGAGGAACGACGCACGGTCGAAGAACGTGTCATGGCCATGCTGCAAGCTAACCCGGATGCGCAGGCTTCGCTCCCCCCTCCGCCCGCACGTTCGCAGACGATGCCTGGGACTCCTCCTTCCCCCTCTGCATCTCAGAAGGAAGCGAGCTGGTGGTCCCTCGCGAAGCAGAAGCTCACACCGACCAAGGAGCCGCTTACGCCCGCACAGCAAATCATACAAGACACCAAGGCGCGCGACAAGGAAATGGAGAAAGAGAAGAAGAAGACCGGGAAGTCAGAGAAGCGACAGAGGAGCAAGGAGTGGCCCGCCTCGCCGGACGGCAAGTTTGAAGATCCCGCATTTATCAAGCTTGGCCTTGCCGCGTCCCCAGCGCGACCTGTCTCTGCTACTCCTCCGTCTCCTTCCCCGCATCCAGCAGGAGTCGGGAGCAGCATCCCACCCAGTCTTGCGGCGTCCCCCCTCCGAGGAGCCGATTCCATGATGGAGGGTGCCTCTCCTGGACGAGCGCAGCAGCCGCTGTACGCGCAATTCAACGGCCAAGGCGCGCTTGATGTTCCGGGTACCCTGCTCACCATAACCAGGCGTTTCGAGAAGCTGGAGAAGTGGACTGTCAGCCATGTTCGTGCCCTCGAAGAACGTATGGACGACGTCGAACGCTGGCTCGTCGAGAAAGAAAGGGAGAAAGACGACTCGCATCCACCTAATGGCAATAGCAGCGCCTCCGATGCCGCAGTAAACGAGCTCCGGGAGGAGATGGCTGAACTGCAAGGGCGTATTGGTGAACTTGGTCGCGAGATGGCTAAGATGGCCACTGCGCCAGGGAACCTTTCCTCAGGCCCATCTCGCAGCGCTGCAGGAATCGGAAGGGCTCCATCGACTAGCTCCTCTGTCGCCGTACAGTCGATCTCTCGGGCGGTCACCAGTCCCCCACGCTCTACACCCCCACGGGCTCATGGCACTACCAGCCCACCTGTAACTACCCCTGTGCCTTCAAGACGAATCTCTCGTACACGATTACCATACCCGACGGGAGACTATGCCTCACCTCCTGACTCCTCCGCTCTAGGGCAAGGCCCCTTCTCTCCTACAAACTCGCCTCCTGCATCCCTGACGCCTGCATCAAGAACACGCCACATGTCCATCGCAGGTCTCCCAGACCCGGAAGGGGACGCTTTCTCCAATAACGCGTCTCCCATTGGCCTCCCCTCCACCAAGTCGCCAGACGAGGCCACCAGCCCCGAACCGCTGCAGGCGCCAAACCTGCCTGTATGGCGGCCATCGAGCGCAAGCCCGACCCCTCGCAAGCGCTACACAGCCGCGCTCGGCGAGCCCATTATGAAGCCCAAAGATCGCGAACGCAGCCCGCCACCGGAGAGACCGCGCCCGACACACTCACGCTCGCAATCGCAGTCGCGCGATCTCGGCACCGCGTTCTTCTCGAGCTCCCCCGGCTCGATATCCTCCCCCCTCTCCGACGCGGACGACTCAGACGACACATCTGGGGGCCCCGGGGAGGAGACGATCGGCAAGACCGCCGGGCGGCACTTCAGCGGGCTCGCGCCACCTCCCACAGATCGGCTCTCCTCGTCGCCTTCGCCCTCGCCGAACGGCGGCCGGCGCGCACGCCCGCAGTCGATGTACGCTCCGATGGGCTCGCAGGCGATCTCTGCGCCGACGCCCATCACCCCGCTCAACGTGCGCGTGCGCTCGCGCTCGACAGACCGTTTCGGTTTGGGCCTCGGGATCTCGGACGCAGGCACCGGCGCGCCGATCCCGCCACAGACGCCGACGTCAGGCAAGTTCGTCGACCCGCTCGTCGTGCGGAGGCAGACGAAGGAGGCGCTGCTGAAGGACGGGCCTGTCCCGCCTGCGGCGCTCGTGGGGAAGAAGAAGGTGCCGGTCGGCCAGCTCGTCGCCTTCTTTGACCAGGAGAAGGCGTGAGTGCTGTTTCTGTTTGTGTTTGGGGTGCGTCGGACGCGCGTTGTGCTTTGGACGAGCCATGATACCATGCATTGGGGGTGTATTGAGCGAAAGACGATGATGATGACACATTACTCACACGTGCCGCTGCCGTTCCCGCTTCTCGTGTACTGCGCTATGTTTCGCGCTATGTTTCCGATGCTTCGATCTCTTACCATGTAATCGCCGTTGCTTCCTTTCTTAGTTACTGCATAGTGCTGCTGCTTGTCTCGATATCTACTCATGAACTGTTATGACCTGTCATGACCTATGTCAAGTGCTTTTGGTCTTCCGTTCGCAAGCGTTCGTGCGTGCCATCGATGTGGCGAGGTACTGAAAGAGAAGCCATTTGGTCTATTCTATGGCTACGTATAAGTCTCCATTGCGCTAAGGACTCCGTTATGATAGAGCTCTCAGAGCAGCCGTGATGCTAAAACCACCCTTCATCATGCTCGTAACTCACACCACTGGCCAGAGGGATAATAACATTGTAAAGCATAGTACCTAAGACATAATAACATGTAGCATATTCCAAAGCAACGACTATCACAGTATTCGGATCCGGGATCCCAAAGTATACACTAACCTGCTATCGCTACAACTGAGGACTGACCACTACGATTCGGGTATACTGCTAGTTCTGAGAGGAGATGGGAGCATACGATAGGCCTGGATGCGCACTAAAAGAAGCCGTCTCAGCAAAGGTATACACGAAAGATGAAGGCGAACGACTTACGCTTCGCGCGTACCTGGCTTCTTCAATCCGAAGTCATTTCCGCGTCAACATTCTTCTCCACGAGGTCCATCGCGGCCAGAACCGCCGCCCAAGCGTAGTCGATCGCATCCCACATACGGGGCTCCACGACCCCCAGGCAGATCATGTTGCGATACGCCCCGTGCACGTTCTTCGCCATCTGGCACAACTTCAACAGCGTGCACTTCTGCGCGAGCGCCTGCGCAAACGCCGGGAGCGTCACCTCCGGCGGCGGGTCCGTGAGCTGGTCCGGGGGCAGCGCGAAGCCCTCGCAGGGCACGAGCGCGTTGATGAGCCCGCTCTTGCGGTACGAGTACACGAACTGCATGAGCGCATAGAACGACGGCGGGTGCGGGACCGCGACGGGCACGATCGGGAGGCGCAGCACGGACGCGCGGTGCGTGCGCGTGCCCGGGCGCGGGTCGTTGTACACCTTCGCCTTCGCGGGGGGCTGCGCCATCGTCGGCAGGCGCGCGCAGTACGCGGACCAGATCGCGCCGTGCGTGGGGTACAGGTCGACCGTGCGCCGGAACGCGGGGTGCTTGCGCCGGCGCGCGGCGGGGTCGCTCGTGCCTGGGGGCGCGAGCGCGTACACCCCAAAGATGTGTGTCGCGCTCGCGACGATGCCGCCGTCGCTCATGGCGAGGTTGTAGCCCTCGGGAAGCGCGGTCTTGGGTGGATCGATGAAGATCTTGCGGTACATCTTCAGGCAGCTAGGGGGTCGCGCGCGCGTCATGAGACGCGGGGCGCGCGAAGGGGGGCTAGCCACACGTACCTGTACCCGACATGCGACCATCCACTCCGCACGTACTTGGGGAGCAGCCCCTCGTACCCCGGCTGCGCGGCCACCATCTTCTCGGGCGAGACATCGGTGAAGTACGGACGCTCGAGCTTCGCGGGGAGGTTCCGCCAGTAGGCCGGGTCCACAAGTGGCTCATCCGGAACTTGCGGGTACGCGGTGGGCCGCAGGGGGGCGATGGTAGTAACGTGGGTGTGAACGGGGGTGTCGCTCGGCGCGTCTGGGGCGCGTGGTGGCCAAATGCGCTTCGTGGAGGGGACGATGGAGATCGGTTTGCGGGCGCGGGCCTTAGCCGTCACCACGAGGCGGCGCGCGAACCGCGCGGGAGCATCACGTTTGTCCGGAGACTTCCAGAGTCGCCGGGCAAAGGAGAGAGGTTTGAATACGCCCATGTTTGGGGAGCAGAGGGTCGGGGGAAGGGTGTGTGGGTTGCTGGGGGGAGCAGGAAGATGGGCGGAGGCAAGAGGGGGGACGCTGGCATTTTATGGGAGGGCTCGGTCGGGGTTTGCGAGGATTGTCCTACGGATTGGGGGGTAGGATAAAGGAATACTAAGCGCAGAATCGCGCCCTGCGCGGATTGCAACCTGCCATCATTGGCAAGTGTTGCGTACCAGCCAAATCTCGGTCCACCGCTGCAAATAGCGCCAAACAGCCGCCAACCCGCGCGCCCCGCCGCCGATTGCCTGTTTCGATCGGGCGGCCCGAAACAATGCATGCTTTATACGGCCTCGCGTCAAAGGCCCCGTCGTCACGCGGCTACGGCCCGTTTGAACGCGAGAGAACAAGGTTGCCAAGGTCCTGCCGAGTAGCCATGGTCAGGTCCTATTGATGCGCGTCGTAGACGAGCTCAAGGTAAGCACTCACCCTTCCGTCCTTTGCTCTGCTATCGCTGTTGACCTAACCGACCAGTTGAAGGGTGGTTACAAGCAGAATGAAGCATCCGCCCATGGATTGAATCGCCGATGGGCACGTCAGGTGTGAGAGGATGTCCTAGACGGCTCGGCGTCCGCCGCCATGCGAATTTGCTCCCCGCCCGCAACAGTCCGAGCGCCCGGTCCCACCTCCCTGCAGGCGGAGAGTCCAGAACATGACATCGGTGGCGTTTGGGGGCGCCTGTCCGTGTGCGTCCACTTGGGGTAGATGCGTGGATGGTCGTAACGAGCCAGCGTGTGGACGCGCTGTAGACGGTCGGCTACGACGAAGGGGCGTGGTCTATTGAGGCGAGTTAGCGTGCAAGGTGCAACATGTGATAGTGGAAGAACTTACCGAGTAGAGCGTCCTTCGTCGCATATGGGGCTAGCAAAATCTTCGCTCTGGTTGCGCCGTATCGGGATTGGGCGTGCAACTAGTCAAGCATGCGAGCCAAGTGAGCAAGAGGAACGTCGTCGTGCCAATGTGGCGGGCTCAGCGTCGGCTAAATAGTCTTCAGCGCCGACAGATAGTATAAAACTACGTGGTCCGCCGTAGCCATAGCAGAGGTATCGGGTGCGGCGAGCGAGACCTACATGTCGTCCGTAGAGTGCCCACTGAGCCTGATGGCCGAGGTGGAAGTCCTGACAGGCGAGGGTGACAGTTGCTAGAGGAAGGTCCCAGTAGACGTAGTCCACCAACCAGCTGAGAAATGGCAAGCGAAGGCAGTAGCGCGAAGTGAGCGAGCGACGAGATGCGCCACTGTGAACAACGTGCACAGTGAGCCACACGCGAGTTCCTAGAGCCAAATCCGGCGTTGAGGTGGCAGTGAACGCATAGGTGCGCTGGCTGTGCCTATACATCTCGTTATATGCGGCATATATCGCGAAGGAGAGCTACAGACCGGGGGCCCAGAGGAAGAGAGCACAGAGCAGAGAGAGAGGAAGCAAGGAGACACAGAGGGGGGATGTTGGAAAGGGAACCGGACCTCCGTGGGAGGGGCCCCATATATGAATGGGCGCGAGGGGGCGCTTAGGCTCGCCTAGCCTGTGTTGTAGGGCCAGTGCGCAGGAACGAAGCGGACCTCGAGGCTCGGAGTCTATGCCGCTGTGGCCCCATCAGCAATTCGAAGTCGACGGGCATCAAGGCTGCTTCTGAGGGCTGTCCTGTAGTGGGTGTTCCCCTTGTGAGTTCATGTGCCTAGAGAACGAGGGTGGGATTGGGGTTAGGTACTCTTCGCCCCAGTCCTCGGGTAGAGCATATAGCGTGCTGCAAACAATAAAGGGCCTCGCTAAGAGAGGTTGACAGATCTTGTCAGACATACAATAACCAGCGCAGCCGCTAATCATTGTGATATGAATTGAGTTGGCTTTTGCATAGAAAGACTGTGCATTCTGTAAGCAAATTTGTGTTACGGCAGTAAACACAACTAAGATGTGCTCACTATATGCGTTCCGACATGAGCGCCTTGGCCTCCTGTCAAACGACGGAGGGTTCAAGCGCGTCTCTGGAATTCCTCTTGCACAGAAAAGTACCTCACTTGTATCCGATGCTAAGATTACTCCCAACACCCTACAGCGAGCCAAGGGGTGATCAACATGATAGGAACGACACGAGAGAGATAAAACTCAAACTCGGTGGCGTGCGGAGGTGCATAGCACCTTTAATTCTTGACAAGCGACTCTGAAAAATCCATACACTCATCCTCACAATGCATTTAGTCGATTTAAAGGGTATCAGAGATTTTAGTGGTCATGGTAAGAGGATACGTTGGCAAGAGTCTTCGAAAGAGTCGTCGGCTCCCTGCTCGCCCGCTCAGCGCGTCTATCTTATCTATACGCAACAGGATCTAATCTTGAGCGACATCCCGCTCGAGGTGGACGTCCGACCAACTCAGTTAACGCTTCAGGCTGAGGAGACTTTCGGAAGACCACTGCAGCATTTTCTCAGTGATAATATGTTTGATTTGTGTGTATAAAGTGTAGCATGATGACCTGATTGGGTCGGGGAAACGCAGTCCGTAATAAGCGGGCAGGACGCCGGCTACTCACCGCGCCGGTCGCTCAAGTGATCGACGCCACACCCGGGAACCTGGGGTAATAAGTATGGTGATGGGGACGCCTTCCCCGTCCGACTCTCCTTTGTGCTGCCCTTCACCTCTAGCGTGCTCACGAAGACCCCTCCGCACCATGTCCGACTCCCAGCTCAGTGCGTCACACGAATCGCGATGACCGCAGCATGCACAGGTACTCATACGTCTGCGAACAGACTTCACCGTCCCCGCGCTGTTCGATGTAAAGGGCAAAGTCGGTGAGCAGTAGTAGTTCCGCGACCCCTATGAGAGTTGGTCGGATTTCTGACGCATCTCTTGCAGCGGTGGTCACCGGCGGTGGATCGGGAATAGGCACCATGATTGCCGCGGCATACGTGCAGAACGGAGCGAAGGTGTACATCGCGTCCCGGAAGGAGCAGCAGCTCAAGGAGGTGAATGCTCCGCCCGGCCGCTCGTGATCGTTCCTTCAAACGCTAACGACGTGCGAAACTCCATGTGCTCTAGGTCTCTGAATCCCTGACGAAGAAGGGACCCGGAAGCTGCCATTACATTGTTGCGGACATCAGCGTGAGTGCTTCCCCCGACTCCCCGGAGCTGTTTCAGCGCATCAGTAGGCTCACACAGGACTGGGCAGAGCAAAGCGGGCTGCGAGGCGCTTGCGAACGCGATCAAGGAGCGCGAGTCGAAGGTGCACATACTGGTGAACAACTCTGGCGCGTCGTGGGGTGCTCCGTTCGAAGAGTGAGCTTTTGCCATATGTTGCCGCGCCGAGGTTTACGCTCGCTGACCGAGAATACGCTAGCTTCCCGGAGCAGGGCTGGGACAAGGTCATTGCGCTCAATGTTAAGAGCATCTTCTACAGTGCGTCCGACATGTACTCTTCGTTCCCTCCGCTCACCTAGTCCTCGTGTCTAGTGACCGCTGCGTACGTGTCGTGCCCCCTTTTGTATACCCAGAACTGAACGCCGACATTTCGTAGCCTCACCCCTCTCCTGGCAAAGGACGCGACCGGCTTCGACCCTGGACGCGTCATCAACATCTCGTCCGTCGCCGGCTTCCTCACCACCGCGCACGGCTCCCGGCTCGCGAGCGGGAACAACGGTCTCTGGAGCTGTGGGTCTCCTGCTAATATTCATGACTCTATGGATGGGACCTGACTGACTGGCTGCTACCAGACGGAACCAGTAAGGCAGCGGTCAACCACCTCACCATCCTCCTCGCGACCACGCTCGCGCCGAAGTTCATCACGTAGGCGGCTTCCTGTTCAATCGACATTTCCAAAACTGACAATCGTTCAGCGTGAACGCTATCCTGCCAGGGTGAGTTGGTCCGCCGTCTTGAAATAGGTTCGATGAGCTGACGCCATACCATCAGTGTCTTCCCGTCAAAGATGACGGCGTATGCGCTCAAGCAGCTGGGAGAGGAGGGGCTCTCCCAGGGGAACCCTTTCGGTCAGCAGTCTACCCCACACATTACGAGTTACAACATCTGACGAAACCCTCATCAGGTCGTATTGGCCACCCGAAGGACATGGCGGGTGTCGGTACGTCCACGTTACTCTGCGGATCCGTGCAACCTCTGATGAAATATATGAACGCAGCATTGTTCCTTGCCAGCCCCGCCGGCGCATACGTCTCAGGCTCGCATATCGTCCTCGACGGCGCCACGGCGCAATCGCGCATAGCGACCTCCCTCTGATTTTCGCGCTTGCGTAGACTGTTCCATATGTATCCTTACACTAACGCTCATCCGCGCAAAGCCGCCGCCGCTTGCCGTCGCTCGAACTGCCCCGGTGGAATACACACTGTTTTCCCTGAGATACTTGTACACATACACATGTGCCCCGGCGTCTCGCCGGGCGCGCGGCGCACGCCAACCCCACCATGCGTGCCACTGCTAGCGCAGATCCTACTTAGTTCTTCCTCTTCTTCGCCTTCTCGCGCTCCGCGCGCGCCTTCTCCTTCTCGGCCTTCTCCTTCTCCTTTATTGCCTCCTCCTTCGCGATCTCGTGCGCGCGGTCGTTCAGCCCGAGGCGGTTCCGCGCGATCTCGAACACGTAGAACTGCCCGCCGCGCACGGTGAGCTTGGGCCGCACGCGCAGAGGGAGAGAGAGCAGGGGGGCCGGACGGGCGACATACCTGTATTCGCGTAACTGCAGCAGCACGTCTCGGTCTCAGCGGGGGACGGCAGAGGGCGAAGGGGGCGAGCAGGGAGGGGGCTCACCGAAGATCGTGTTCGTCTCGCTGTACTCCTGGCGCGCGTCCGTGCGGATGAGCGACCCGAAGTTGTAGTCCTTGATCTTCTTCTCGTACCTGCCCGCGCGTGTCACCCCGGCCCATCACACAATAGGGGAGAGGAGGGGAGACTCACGACTGGATGAAGTCGCGCCAGCGGGTCTTGCCCGACTCGCTCTTCATCCACTCCTCGTCGATCACGCTCAGCTTCGCGTGGTCGTTCTCGAGGAGCTCGGGGAACGCCGTCGTCGCATGCTCGAAGATCTCGTCGTCGATTCTACGGGGCGTTAGTACGCGGACGGACGGGCGGGCGGGGGAGGGAGGGGCGTTTCCTTACTTGGTGAGCTTCAGGTCGCGCGGGTTCACCTTTTCGAGCAGGTTCCAGTACGTCTGCAAGCGAGAGAATCCAGGCAGGCGTGGTCAGAACATGTGCTCTGCGCCGCCGTGCGACCGAAATGAACGGCTCACCTGCGCGTGTTCGACCGCCTTCACCGCGAATCTCCATGCGCCAGAAAATCAACAGCCATCCGCAGACACCGAGCCACGCCCCGCCCACTCACTGTTTTTCGATCTGCAGCGCGGGCGGTCACTGAGTGTTGAGTCCGCGGCCTGGGGTGAGCAAGACAGCGTGCGATGGGGGCGCACCTCGACGAGATTCTGCGCGTTGTTCGCGTCGAACTGGGTCGCCATCTCTGTTGTGTGTGCGGCGTGGGGGTGGCGGGAGAAACAAGAAAGAGCGAGCGGGGAGAGCGAGCAAGGGTGAGCTGGCAAGGGACGGAGCGAAATGCAGAGAGATTCAGAGAAGAGAACGGGTGTGCGAGTGTGTTCGAACTTCGCGCCGGGCTCTGCTGCCCAGCCGGCGCGCGCGTCAAGGGAACCTGATGGTCAGATGATCGCCCCATGGTCAGGTACAGCATGGTACAGCGACCGTCTGGGGCGGCGCAACGTCGGGGACCGGGATGTCTATGGATACAGTACGTAGAGAGGTACAGGTTATTATATACAAGTAGAGTCTGTGTGGCCGTCCACGGGCTTTCAAACGACTCCCGCGAACATATCTCGAAAGGTGGAGGCGTAGTTGGTATAGGCATGATGATAGAGTAGAGTAGAGCTCCGGGGATGGACTCAACCGTCCGGGTAGTGGTCAGACGAGAGCGCAATGTAGTTGTCCGCGAAGGATTTTGGATGTCGTAGAATAGGTCCGGAAAGTCCGCTGACCGGTCATCCTGCCGCCTTGCTGCTCCCGACCTCCACCCCGAACCGTTTGAGCTTTTCGTAGTACTTTTGCACACGGCTCGCGACTTGTCTGGCAGTACGCCGCCCGTTCATGGCCTTCGATATTTTGGACCACCTGCCACGCCGCCGATCAGCCGCCGTCACGCACAGAGGCAGCAGGTCGACGCACCTGTTCTTTTCGCCCTCCGGTATCTCCTCGAGCAGTCGTTCAAGCAGATGCTGCTCGGAGACAGACCACGCCTGCTTGTACGTATCGGACTTCGCTTTGCCGTTCTTGTCGCGAGGCGGGCTTGCTGCGGGCTCCGGCGAGTCCTCACGCGTCTCTGGCTTCGGCTTGGGATGCGCCTTGGCCTTGCTCGTGTTCTTCGTACGCGCTGAACTGGCTTTGGCTTTTGCATCCGTTTGAGCTTTTCGGGGTGCTCTCCGTTCTTTATTGGTATCTGCGCTCATGGCGGGCAGCGGTACCGACGCCGGAAAGGGCGATGAGGACGTAGGCGGCGCGTCGACTTCCATGGGCACCGCTTCCGATATCGAACCACGAGCCTTCCGTACACCCGCCCCGCTCTCGTCCAGAGAAATGTCGACCTCGGCGCTCTCGTCCTCCTGGTCCTGCCGTATGAACACGCCCTGGGTTGCCGTCGGCCTGCGCAGCCCGAGACCCGCATACACCGAGGCGTCGACATCGCCCTCGATGCGGCGTTTCTTGAGCTCGCGAATCTTCTCGCGCTCACGCGCACGGCGGAGCTCTTCGGGGTCGGGCTCGTCGTCGGACAGCAGCGCGAGGTCTGCGGGGAGGCGGAAGGACGCGAGGACGGGGTCGAGGACAGATGCGCGCGCTTCCGCGACGAGCTTGCGGAGGTCTGAGGGTGGTGCGAGGGGTGCTTTGGGTGGCGTATTGCGCGAGCTGTACGCCTCGCGGGCGACTGCAGCCATCGCCTTGAACGGTCCGGCGTCTTTGAGGCGGGGTTGAGTATATGCGTTGAAAACAGGTTTCAGTGGACGTACCTGCCCCACTGAACAGGGACCAGTCGATGTCGGATGGGATAGGCGGTATTGCATCGACCTGCTCACTCAGTTTGAACGAGGGGTCCCGGAGCTGTCTCGCCGCCACTGGTCAACACATCGGAATTATCACTGCAGCGCGCACACGCACCTTGTCGCTCAGCTCATCTAAGGAGCGCGGGGGGTTCACCTCTACATCTTTCCGCAAGTCCGCAAGTCTGGCTATGTCGGCGTGCGTGCGCTCGAGGAGGGCCTTCTGTGATCGTATAAAGTTTTCCAGCGCGTCCAAGCTGCGAATATGAAAGGCGTCAGCCTGATCATGTTTCACGTCCGTGGGTGTGTGTTATCTGCTGAAACCTCAGCTTGTGAAGCGTTGCGGGCATTTCCATCCACACAGACAACCCACAAGTCAGGCGCATTCGCAGAGGCTCACTAGCACGACGGGCGCAGGAATATTTTCGTGAAAGCTGTCCTGTACATACGTTTGGGCGCGTTTCTGGTCCATGGTATCTTCGACATAGACGGCGAGGAGTCGAGGAGACTTTTCGTGGGCGGGAGAGAATGGGGGGAAGAGCAACTTGCCGGCGCTTGTTTGCTACTTGCAGCCGTACTTAATCACGGCGCTTGCCACCACAGACAGCCACTCTCTTTCTTTGCGACCACTTCGACCTAACTTCGACCCGACCACTCATCCTAAGCTCATATGGATCCCACCGCCGCGCAGCCTCACCCTTTGTGGTCAGTGACCGAAATGGTGTGTGAGGTCATGGGCCGCCTCCATGATCGACACACTCTCACCCAATGCGCGCGAGTTTCTCGAGGGCTCTCCGACCCTGCACTGCAAGTGCTGTGGAAGGAAATTAAGGGGCTTCAGGGGCTATTCTCCCTTCTGCCAACATCCTTTCAAAAGGTCCTTTTTACCCGTGAGCGCGATCCTTTTGACTACGAAGTGGACACGCGCCCCACCTTCGTAAGTGTCTTACCAGAGGGATTACTAGTTCGTTTTCATGCTTGATGCTCAGGTTCTATGCGAAAGCTTTCGGGCTGCCGAATGGGCACGTTTGCAGCGCTATGCAAGTCTTGTGCGCATCTTTCATCAGGGCGTGGAAAAGGTCGACGGCCTCGCCACCATGGCCCTTTTAGAGAAACTACAAGGACGTGCACTTCTCCCGTGCCTTCAACAACTGACATGGGTCTGGCCTATTGATCAATCCTCCCTCCTCGCTGTGTTCTTGTCACCCAGCTTGCGGACTATCCGCCTACACCTCGTGGGTTGCAACGTCCTGGAACTCCGCTACCGCGACAGCCTCGAGAATCCCCAAGCAGGCGAGTACGCAACCGGCACGGCGTTACAGATCCTTCACGCTCGCTCCCCCAACGTGGATTGCCTTACCCTCCATACGAAGGGCTTTCCTTGCTCCATCAACCCTCTTCGCCTTTTCTCAAACCTACGATCCCTCGCTCTGAAAGAACTTCTCAATCTCAATCTGGCATTCATCCTGGACGCTTGCAGCTCCCTTCCGCTCCTGCAAAAGCTCGAATTGCATAGTGCACAGTACGTGGGCCAGCCTCGCCCTGTATTGCCTGCCACATCGCTTCCGCAGCTCGGGCAATTACACCTTTGTGGCTGTCCATATGCAAGTTCTGCGCTCTCGTGGGCTTTGCATGCGCCCGTCCTCAAATCAATTGGGCTCGAGTATAGGTGGAGGGATCATGTAGCTTGGACACGCTGCGTGGACGCTGTCGCATCCCGTCTAGGCACCTTTTTAACCTCACTCCAAGTCGAGGTCTATGATAATACCGATTCGGAGCGCTGCTTCAAGTTTCACGACTGGTTCTCTGCTCTCTACGCTATAACGGATCTGCGCGACGTGTCGGTGCACAAGGCGCTCTATAGTCACACGCTGTTCACGATTTTCGCAAACGACATGGAGAATGTGGCGTCGAAATGGCCGAATCTACGCGTCCTCGAATTGCAGGGGACGTTCCACCAGCTATCCCCTGAATTCCCCATAACCGCGCTGGCGACGCTGACGCAGAATTGTCCCTGACTCACCCTCCTTCGCCTCCCGAAGCCGCATCATTGGCCCCTCCTACTGGAACCGGGAACCCCACCCGTGCCTGACCGCAAGAGTTCTGCGCACATCTACATAGACGACGAAGTGATGTGGCCGGCCGAGGTGCGAGAGAAGTGCTTGTCGTACTTGCAGGAACTTGTCGTGCACCCGAGCTTGATTCATTTGGGGAAAGAGACAGGAGAGTCCGAACCATGCGACGATGGCGAAGGACGTACTGATAATTTGTGATGTGTACAGTAATGGCAGCCTCGCGGGCCCCCACTTCTAGTCGTCGTTTTACTAGCTGTTCAATGTCTGGATTCGCTTTAGTCTATGTATTGTGTTTTGTCCGTTGTCACCCGTGTAAGTACGAATATATTTAACCACTGTCATTCCATTACGGGTCCACATATCAGTAGTCCTTAGTGCATACAAGTTACCAGGTCTACAGGGCACAGTCAGATGAGTAGGCATCAGAACTCGGCTTCAGACACACCTATCCCCATTCATCAGGCTCGGACCAGTCATCCTCGAAATCCGTATCGAACAGGATCAAACACGCCTCCGGAAACAGTCTCTTCACGTACGACATGCACCGCTCGTGCGCTTCGGGGGGCCATTCGCCGCCGAGCAGACGGATCTCCTTCAGGGAGCTCTGACTCGCGGGAACCCGCGCCTCGTCGCGGCCCTCCTCGAGCAGCGCAGCGTGGTGAGGGAGGGGGACGATGAGGAGCTCCAAATGCGGACACGTCGCCGCCAGCGTCTCGAGCGCCGTGATGGGCAAGCCGGGGTCCGGAGGCGCGAACTTTAATACGAACCCCGAGGGCAGCACGAGCGTGCAGAGTTGCGGCCACGCCGTCGCGAGCTCCGTCAGATCCTGGGGGCGGACCGCAAACGGGCTGTTGAAGTGAGAGAGGATCTCCACCATGCGCAGGTCGCGGAGCGCGAACAGTGGGGCAAAGAAATCGGGGAGCAAGTAGGGCACGTCCGGGCGGACGTCGCGCAAGGCGCCCTCTACCGAGATCTCGAGATTGTGCAGCGTGGCCCCGAAGCGCGACACGACGCTCGCTGAACAACGCTTCCAGGCGTCTGCGTTGGCGACAAAGGAGAGCGAGAGAGAACGAAGGTTGGGGGCGTTCAGTGCGTCAACAGCGGAAACTACCATCAACGGCGGGCCGCTGAGCTCGAGGAGAGTGAGGGGGGAGAGCGTTGCCACGGGAGACGAAGGCAGATCGTCGAGTTCAGGGTCGGGGAAGTGACGCAGGGCCATGTGAATGTCGAGGTGCCAGAGCGACGGAAGAGTGTTGCAAACGTCGAAGACGGGGGTAAGGTAGACGACGTTGTGTAGGGCGAGGACACGCAAGTTGCGGAATTCACGCAAGCGGTCAACGGTGCAGAAATATCCACCCGCCACCAGCAGGATTTCTTCGGCCTTGGGAGCGCAAGAGTGTATCGTCCGTAGCACCGAGCTGTAGGCGTATTCAGCCGCGGAAGGATAGGTTGTCAAGGTGCAACGTTCCACAGGGCGAGTCTCCATGATGTTGAGGTGGACTGTGCGCAGCATGGGTGATAGAAACATAACGAGGAGGGCGGATGCCGCGGCATCGAAGGGTCGGTGCCAAATCAAACACTTCAGACGAGGGAAGAGGGCGCGCCCGTTGAGCTTTTGGATGAGTGCGGCAGCAACGAGTCCGTCAATTGAGTCTTGCTGGCTCATAAAGACCCGGACAAGATTTGCGTAGTACTGCAGGCGCACCCATTCTTCATCCTTGATATCGGCACAAAGAAACTGCAGAGAAGTTAGCATGTTGTATATTGTCAAATGAGAGGGTTGGGGCCTAGAGGGCACCGACCTCGCACCCCGTTCTTCACGGTTCAGAGGGTGTCGTTCGGACGACTCACAAAGCTATTGGCCAAGCGATTAGAGGAGATGACGCGCCGGTCTCCAAAAGTGCCAATGTCCACCATCTTGATGGACGAGGACAGTATACGAAAGAATAATTCAAGGCCCTCCTGCTTTTCCCACAGTACTTCAAGCGCAGGCTCAGAGAAGGCACGAGAGACTCTTGCGCATTGTGCGAGGGTATCTTGCTCGTCGGCGGACTGTCTCATAACCTCCCGGACGACCTCGGGTAATGCCCATAAGGGGTGGGCGAGAGCCATGGTTTATTGCGGATGTTTGTTGGAGTTCCGTTGACACATACCACGTTCGGATGTCTGAGGCGAAGGAGGATCGAGCGGGCAGGGCGGAGAGAGAGGGGGCACAGACGAGAGGCGTTTGGCCAGATGCAAACGCGTAAGTGAGTTGGAGAGATAGCTAGAGCGGGTGTTAAGTACCTACATGAGTGGCGCGTCGCGCGGGTGATACAATAGCGCTTTTACAAAAGACACCTGAACGAGAACAAGACGACTTACGCCCACTCCGAGACAGAAACAATAGGGGCAAGATGACAAGATGAGTGCCCGAGACATAGATTCCAGCACTGGGGGATGAATCAGAGAGAGGCAAGCGGCGGAGGGGCTCACAGGGATTGCACAGGAGGAGGGTTGGGTTCCAATAAATATCAGCGCGCGTATAAGTACGGTGGCGCTTAATATTTGGCTTTATTTGGCCACATATGCTGGAATACCAGGCGTTGATTCCTGCAAGTTCAACAGACCTAGCTTTTTTCCCCTCTACATCTCGCAAATCATCACTCTACAGTCATCAACATGAGATTCATTCTGAGTTGTGGTATGCAATGATTCTACATTGCTTACTATGCCGGCCACGATACTTCTGCGAGCGCTGGGATGATGTACATGTCCTCACCTTGGTAAGAATTGCCTAGAGGGCAGACTTAGGGCGGATGGCCTCAGGCAGGGGCCATTGATCAACATGAGCAACCGCCGGGAAGCCCCACGGGCTGTAAGTCGTTCCATCGCCCTATTATATCCGTCCATAAATCACCACTAGAATGCATGAGCGGGAAAATTAAACTCACGACAAAGGCCGTCGGGAAACCGAGCTCGAAGGGCACCGCGCCCTCGATCCGCTTGATGTGCTCCGGGGTTAGCGCGATGTCGAGCGCCTCGATGTTTGCGTGGAGGTGCTCGACTTTGCGGCCGCCGATTATGGGGAAGACGTACGGGGTCTTCTGCATGACGTACGCGATCGCCACTGTGTGGGCGCGGGGGACGTCAGGTTTCCGTCCGCCTCAAAGGTGTGAGTTGAGACCGCCGCCACATACCAGCTTGGATGTTGGACGCGCCGACCTCGCTCGCCACGGTCTCGAGGACCGCAGAGACCTTCTTCTGCGTCTCATCACGTTCCCACTTCAGGCCGGTTACAAACGTCGCGCGACCTAAACAAATGCACACATGAGCCATGCAAGCAACATGTGGTGGACGTCGGTCGAGCACACCTTTTTCGCCCGTCTCGCGCCGACGCGCTTCCTCCGCATCCGTGCGGATCTTGCCGCCCGCAAGCACATTCCAGGGCGCGAGGGCCATGCCCTGCGCGCGGACCATGGGGATGATCTCGCGTTCGAAGTCGCGCTGGAGAACGCTCCAAGCCCCCTGGTAGATGACGAACGGCGTCTTACCGGTGAGCCGGGCGTATGTGTTAGCTTGGGAGACGACCCAAGCCGGTGCATCGGAGATTCCCTACAGACCGGGATTCAGGTGATGCTAATATAGATGAGCTGAATATGGCTTACGAGGTACAGCACTTTGCTAGCGACGACCAGGTTGTGCAGGCCGTTTACAACCTCTTCGATGCTGGTCTTGTAGTCCCACTGTGAGAATTATGGTTAGCACTGCTATGCGGCGGGTGAGGCGGGGATGGCCATAAATACGCACCCAGTGAACGTAGAGGATGTCAATGTACGAGGTACGAAGGTTCTTCAAGGATGCTTCGACGGACAGGTGCATAGACTTGACACTGTTCCCCACATACGAGGTCTTTTGCTTGATGTCCGGGTTAGCGAGCACGAACGGCGACGTATACTGTGCGCATTGCAGATGTCAGCCCCGAACGACCCGATATGTCCATGCCCTATACCTTTGTGGCGACGACCATCTGGTCGCGGATACCGCGCTGCTCCATCCACTCTCCGATGAACTGCTCAGACGTCCCGTTCTGGTAGTTGTTAGCCGTGTCGATAAAGTTACCGCCGGCCTCGTAGAACGCATCGAGCAGCTTCAGCGAGCTCTCCTTGTTCATCTCTCCGAAACCAAACTGGTCCCACTTGTCTCCGATGCTCATGCCTCCAAGGCACAGCGGAGACACATGGACACCAGCAAGAGGGGAGAGCTGGCGGGGGCGGCCGAGCTTGGTCTTGGGCTGAGGGGGAGGCTGCATCTTGGATGATATTGCGTGAAGAAGTTGTGAGGCTGTTGAGAGAGCTGGATGCTGCCAAAAGTCAGCGTAGACATCGACGTATATATATACCTAGAGTGTGTGGGTGCAAAGCGCTTAGCTGGTACTCACGCCCACAACAGAATGCCGTGTCCGCGGCCGAGGCAGATACGCACGCTACGTTTGTCTGCGGCATGTTCTGCGCCGGCAGAGGCCGGCAGTTCAGGTGGTATCTTCACGCGATGCTATCCCCCGCTATCTCCTGTGTATCTCCTACGTAGAGCATTTCGGCCTTTAGCTTCGAAGACAGGTGATATGGATGTGTGAGAAAGGAAACCACGCAATTCATATTGCAGATCCCATCCTGGGGCCTGGGGACACGGGAGCTTGTCCGAAGCATTCCGATATTGATGGATGGCGTGTTGGAATGGATCGAGGCCGCTATGAGGATCCCCCGCGATGTCTGAGCTCTGCTTGACAGACTCTGCAAGCTTCCAGTGCATTATGCAATTGCATACGGTCTAAGTGTCTTGCTGCTTGGTAAGGGAGAAGGCAGACTGTGATCGGCTTTGTCACTGGCATCGTATGTGGGCCTACAGCTCTAACGACCCTAGACGCGTATTCAGCCCAGCACACTTCCCAATGCGCCCTTATTGAGGATCACTTACATGCTAAGACTGCGGTGCCGAGCGTGTCACTAAGTATGCTGTGCGAATGTTCGTATAGACATGGACACGCGTCCTTGTGCCGACAATAAGCGCCTGGTCGGCTCAAGATCGAACCCCGGTCCCATGTGGGTACTGGCCTCGAGATGTTCAGCTGCCTACGGGCTGCGACGCCGGGATTGCGGACTTGAACATGCTGTCGGTCGCTCCAAGGTGGCTAGTGGCGACCGGTACACACCGGGTACTAGTCGGACTCGCTGACCCTACGAACAGCACACTGCTCCGAGTCGGGCCGTTGACACTCAGCTACTATGACATAGACAGTAGCGGCTTTACGAATTGGGTTAGTTATAACCCACGACAATGGAGGGGCACGTCTGACCGTTTACTAGGTTGACGCTCCGCTAAGTGCATTGAGAAGTCAATATTCAATATTGGGAGATGTAGGACACTACTAGTGATGATACGATGCATGACATCAGTGGTCGACCATGGTCGACAAGATACTCCGCAGGACCGCAGGAATGCCCGCTGTGTCCGCCACCCGGTACCCGCGTCCAGGCAAGTTCTTCGGGATCCTGCGAGACAGCGTGGTTGCGACATCAGCACGGCGACGGTATTGCACAACGCGGAAGACACCCACCAGGTCGCCTCGGCACCCTCGCCGATGCAGATCAGCGCGGTATGCACCTTGGGGTTGCGGTTCATGGCCCGCTGGATCTCCTCGCCGGTGATCCCGTAGCGGGCGAAGTTCGCGTCCGTGATTGCGATGACAAACCAGTCATCTGTAGGGTGGTCAGTGTCCTGGTACTGTGAGGCAGATGTGAGGGACGGACCTGCGTCGAACTGCGCGATGTCTACCACTGCCTTGTCAATGGCCTCCACTGTGAAAGCGTCAAACACATGTTGCGAGAGTACCAACGAGCTCGCACGTACGCGTGTAGTCACCAGCGAAGGTGTATTGAGTGATCGTCTCCATCTTGTCGACCACTTTCCAGCGATCTCTGATCTCCAGCTCTTGGCCCGCTTCGACAAGAGGTATCGAAGCCGAGTCTCCGGACTATGCAGGCTATTTAGTAGCAATAAGAGCCGAACGTGTCGCAGCGACTTACATGGCCATATATCTAAAGAGCAGTGTAAGGCCACGGTCGCTGAAACAGGCGCGGTTATTGACTCACATCCCAGACGTATTTCTCCTTCCGTGAGAGCCTGTCGAACGTCTCCATGATCATTACCGCTAGAAAGTAATATTAGACCCCAGACCGTATGCGGGCGTGAAGATGCACACCTGTCTCCATGCTCCGTTTCAGACGGCCGTCATATTGGAAGCGGTACCTAAAGACCGCGGTAAGCTTCGACCTCTCGGCTGCCACACCTACGTCACCCACATGGACGCGCTGACATCGAAGAGGAACCGAATCCGTTTGGGCCTGTAGCACGCATGAGTGAACTAGTGCGGGGGGATCAGAAAGACCACACACTTGAGCTGGGGCCTGCCCATCTCGGGCTTCGCCATGCCTCGCCGCTTGTATACGGTGGCCTCGCCAGTAAGTCCCTCGGTGAGCCGACCGTCGTCGAGCTCTCCGTCAGTCTGCCGTTTCACCCAGATCCGCTCTTCCTCTCGGGCAGCGAGATCTGCACAGAGCAGCCTTTAGTATCCCAAACCTTAGGCGGGGCCATCGAAGCAAAACCTACTTTCAAGCAGATCGTGCAACGACGCGATGTGACCTTCGACTGCGGTGAAAAGGGCACCATACCCCTTGGCCTCGCCCGCACTCATGTTCAGCTCCTCAAGCCGCCGCGCCAGCTCCAAGCGCGCCATTTCTCGTGCACGTTCTTTGACGTGGTCAGGGACGTCGTTCTTAAGCGCATCAGAGACCTGCACATTTCTAACATTCAGCTGCCTTCCATACCGAATGGCGGTGCACTGTACCTGGTTGATGTCGTGGCCTTTGAAGAGGCGCATGTAGCCACCTCTACCACCCATTCCGGCAGTATCTCGACCGCCAGTCTAAAAGCAAATGCTCAGCACAGAATAACAAGGGGTAGAGTGTACGAGATGCACGCACCCCACCCGACCAAGTGTTCCCGCCAGTATGAGGGTTATTCTCCGGATCGTCCTTACCGAGCTTGGGCTCGGACAAGCTCGTGTCGCCCTTCGGCTCGAACTTGATATCGAGCACCTTCTTCTGCGCAGCTTCCCGCGCAGCGCCGATACCCAAGTTCTTCACGACGAGCCTGAATGCCCATACCGACTATCAGAGGGGAAGCGAATGTGTGTAGGAGCCAACACGTACCCATGATGGTCGAGAATAGCGCCCAGCTTCGCGATCGTCTCTGGCTTGTACACGTCGAAGTCGAACACGTTCCGCAACGCTGCCTCCAGGGAATCTCCCGGGTACGCCTGCATATGCCGCACCAAGTTGAGCAGCTCTGGAAGAGATATGTCAGTACATGGCGCGTCGTAAACACGCACAAAATACACACCTCGGAGTGAATACGGGTACGTCACGGTCCCGCTCTCGTACGCTTTGCGGAGATCGTGGAAGGCCGCAACGAGGCGGAGGATGAGGTCCTCACTGAGCTGGGGCGCGAGCTGAGACAGCAGCTTGCGCTCGCTCGCCATGTCGGGGTTCGTGACCGCATGGCAGCAGAAGTTGTCGCCAAGCACCTGAAGGAAGTGATTCCCGAGGAATGCTAGAGAAATCCGTTAGACAACGTCACTGCAGGACCGAAACCGGACGCACGATATCCAGGGCGATTTGCTAGGAGAATGAGGCGGAAGTTGGGATGCACGACGATGTCGCCCTCGCGCTCTTTCGTCTCGCGCACACGTCGACCGTCCGCGAGCGTGAGCTGCCCATGCCCAGCAAGACTACGGAATATGGCGACGACGTGCTCCGCGGCCTTGTCGGCTTCGTCTATGATGATGACCCGCCCGAGGGTGATCGCGCGCAGGAGGGGTGAGTCGGTGTACTTGATGATGCCGTTCTCTAGGACTGTCTGGAACATTAGCTGATTTACTGTTGTATCTCTATGGAGCTGGATGTATTCCCGGGGCCGTCCGAGGAGCTGTGGGTGGTTCGTGAATATTGAGTTATGAGATGCAAAGATAATCGACCGAGTGCCTGACCTGACATAACCTGACAATCAAACCTGTCAGAACCGAATGCGTGCATAGAACAGAAGGGAAGGCACGTACCGATCGACAACCTTGTTCTTGCCAACACCCTGCGACGACAATTCAGTAACACGCAACTATTCGACGCCAGACGTGCCTACCTGGTTCCCCAACAATACAAGATGCTCGCCGAGAACCTCGAAGTCTATCGCCAGGTCGCGCATTAAGCCTGTCTGCAGGCTGTTGTCGTAGAAGCTGTCCATGTGCGGGACGTGCGACGCGCCCGTCGGGTCTTGAGCGGCGTCGAAACGCGGGATGATCGTTTGGGGTACGTTGTTCGTTTGTGCCCCCGTCGGCGGAGGGAACAACAGTCCGCTACCTCGCACCTCAGGGGGAGGGTTGAACTGTACATAAACAGTCAACTCAAAGCAACCTTGAACTTGAAGGTGAAGCTTACGGGAGGGGTGCGCTTCTGAATGCCGCACTCTTCGAAGATGTTCTGCACGTTGATCAACTCCGTCGGCGGAAGGAACTCCGCCAATAACGCGCGGCTCAACAGAGTGTACAAATCGTCATCGGCGGGGAACTGCGCAACGCGGCGAGCGATGCGAATGAGCGAACGCGTGCCGAGCTTGCGGTTCTTCTGCACCGCGTCGGACGTCATGCCCGACCGGTACTTATCCGCGAACATCAGCAGCTTATCCACGATGGGCGCAGGACATCCGGTCTGCAGGAGGATGTGTGATTCCTCGACCTGCGACATTGGCTGAGCAGCGACCGCGAAGAACATGTTTGCGTGCTCGTCGGAGAGCCAGTCCTTGAGCGGCAGCGACTTCGACGCCGTGCTGATCACGCGGAAGGATCGGTGAGCTACGGAGAGATCGGAGGAAGGCTCCTGTTGTATAACTAAATGTAAACATTTAACATTGCGATAGACAATGGTTTGGCTTACCTCGCCTTCGAGGAGTCGCCTAACAATCCGTTTCTTCTCCCACAGCTCGACCTCGCGATCTTGGGTGAGGCGAGCCAGAGACCCCGCCGTGGAGCCAATAACGTCCATGCCCGAAAGATGCACCAACCGCCCTTGCCATGCGCCCTCAATGAGAGGACTGGAATATTTATGCGGTAAGCATCACACCTGACTAGATCGCAAGCTTCGCACCTTGGCTCCCATGTAGTCGCGCCGCCCTCTTCGACCTTCCTGCGCATGATCAACTCCCTACCACCGAGCTCCTTGTACATATGCACGTCCTCTAACTCGTACCCTAGCAGAGCGGAGAACGTGCGCACGAGCAGCGACGTCGAGCAAGAGGCGGTTGATGGGAGCGCCGACGGAACGTACGAGACATCCCAGCCCAGAGCGTGCGCCTGCAACAGAGACGTAAGCAGGCCCATGAACCGCGCGCTTGGAACGAAGCCCAGCATCTCCGGATTGGAGAATGGGAAATGCATGTACGGGTGGGGACCAGCGGAAACGACATGCGCCACGCTTGAGCCGGAGGGCGCATCGAAGTGAAGTCGGGCGGACTGGTCATCCACGCGTTCGATGCGGACGAGTCGATACCCCAGGAGTCCTACGTCGTCTTCGTTCCCAGACAAGTTCGGGCTACCCAGAGGCCCGAGTCCACAGTCCTCGAACTGGTGAGATAGCATCGCCCACGCGATGAATGGACTATGTACGAGCGCTGGATGCAGGGAGAGCACGAGCCGGGCCAGTTGTTCTGAGGAGAGGCTCTCTTGAGGCGGGAACGCCGAGAGGAGCGCTCGCGCTTTCGAAAGAGAGGTCTGCGGAAACGCCGGAAGGGAGGACTTCGCGACGGCATCCAGAGTGTTGCGGGACTCGCTGGCAATCTGTGTGGACAGGATGATATCGCGCAACTTCTGGTATATATCCCCTGCTGGAATGGGAGCGTTGTCAGTGGGGAGGGCCAGAAGTGAGCCCACAGGATCCACGAAGCGCGCCTGGAAACGACTGCGGAAAGGTGGGTCGAGCGGATATCCTGGATACGGCGGGACCGGCGCTGCGATAGCTATGACCCTGAAATTCTTGTGCGCAGGAATGAAGGCTGAGCCACCTGCTTCGTCGTGGTCGAGGAGGGCATATCGATGCGGGTGTACAATATGTGTCCCGTCATCCAGGTTCCTGCGGCATGATGTCAGGTCTGAATGAGATTGTGTCAGTAATGGAGTGCTCACATTTCTCGGTTCTCGAGCAGGTTGTTGAGCACCTGAAGGCGTGATTCTATGAACAGCGGCAGGCCATCACCGTCTCACTACGCACGTACCGGCATAATGCCACGCTCGGCCTTCTCTACGCCCTCGAGAATGAGAACGCGTCCGTATTTGACGGCTCGGACGGCAGCGCTGTCGACGTATACGAGATTGCCGCCGGCGCGTATTTCGCGCCCTTGCTTGAGCTCCGTCTCACCCACATCACGGTGAAGGGCGACAAATTCGTATTCGGAGTTAATTAGCCTATGAGGAATAGGTGAGCACGCATAACGTAGGGCTTCACCATGATAACTTCATGGATTCTCCGGGACGTCTCTCATTTCAATACCGTGATATACTGGCACTTACCTGCAGAAAGTCAAGGCCAGCCGCCGGGCGTATGGACCGGGCTGTGAGAGGAGGAAGATGTCTTGGCCCAGCAGGTACTTCTGCAGCATAAAATGCAGGTTGTCCAAGTTGAACGCGTCGCTGGTGTCCAGTAGCGCATCCTCCGTGTGTGGCAGGCGACTCGGCTCCGCCGCGGGGTAGATGTCGTGTGAGATTTTCCCTAGTCGGAGGACGCCAATCGGTTGTTCAGAAGGCGTAAGTCCACTGAGAATATGCTTGAGCCGTCGGTTAGCCATAGTTATGTGGGCTACACCCGTGTATGATCTTCCCGAGCGAGTAGTCTGCTGAGTGACGAGCCTGAGGGGTGGTGTCTCAACCGAACGTGTCGCACTTCGAAGGTGCTGTGAAACCCTTAGCCGCCGAGTGAGAGCAAACAGGATGGGCGACGAGGTCGTAGGAGGCAAGGAATGTCTATATTCATATGTCCGAGAGCGAGAGGATGGGCGAGAGACCGGGAGCGCGAGCTTTAGTCGCCGAGCCTGTTCGGTTAAATTAGATGCCGGAACCGGGCGCTAGTGGAATGCGGGGTAAGATTCGGGCGTCTAGTGCATGCTGCCTCTTCCGCGTTCTGTTACTCGCTATTTTTCTTAGACTAGTAGTGTTACCGCCATTGATTATTCCCTGAGGTCTCGGAGAAAGCGCACGCAGTACAATCAGAATATCAGTGCGGTGTTAGTAGCCCACGAAAATATTGATCGCCATAAATCAAGCAGCGAGCATAGTACACCTCAAACATCCCAGCCACTACCGCCTACTCCGTAGCATCTGCAGAGCAAGTTCCTCCTCTTCCTCCAAGGTAGACGCTGCCGTCCGTGTCGGTGCGGTCGTCTTGGTTTTCTTCGTTGGCGGGCGCTCGAACTCGCTCTCCTCATCCGAGCCGGATGACAAGTCGAACTCGGGTGACACATAGCCATCGTCGTCGGATGGCGCTGCAACAGTCGGGCCCATGGCCACGTCGCCCTCGTCGGAGTCGTAGTCGTCTCCCTGAGGTGAAGCGTCAGTGTCGCATTCTGCATGCATCCTAGGAAGAATCGTACCTCGCGCTCGCGCTCCTTGCGCTTCCGCTTCTTCTCCCGCTTCTTCTCCTTCGCCTCCGCCTTGTCCGCCACGTCCGCCTCCTGCAGCTTCCCGCGCTCGCTCGCCGCGAACACGCGCCCGGCTTCGCGCGCGTCGTCTGCGTCCTTGAACACATCCGCCACGCTCTGCAGCTCGTACAGCTCGTGTGGGACACCCTCGTCGTCGAACACGAGTTTGTGGCCCCGCGGCCCGGACTTCGCCGCGGCCTTCTTCGACGCGGCGAGCCGCGCCTTGCGCTTCGACGTGAATTCATCAAGCTCCATGGCCGCGTCGCCCTCGAGCTCGTGGTCTGCGCGTTTGAGCGTGATAAAGTCGTCGTCGGAGTCTTCGGCGTCGTGGTCGACGAGTTTGCTGTAGTGCTCGGAGAGGATGTTCTGGTTCTTGCGCTCGAACATCCGATCGTATTTTGTGCGTACGCGGACAGTCTGCCGGGTGATTGTGTAAGCTTAGGATCTCTACCATAGCTTGCAGACTCACCTTTTCTTCGGAAGTGCCGGCTTCCGCCGGGGCATCCTCGTCCTCTTCGTCCGACTCCCCTTCCGAAGACTCGTACGCTTCGAAGCTGGCCTCCTCCGGCTCTGGACGTGCTGGTGGCAGG
This sequence comes from Trametes versicolor FP-101664 SS1, assembly GCF_000271585.1. Lineage (NCBI taxonomy): Eukaryota > Fungi > Basidiomycota > Agaricomycetes > Polyporales > Polyporaceae > Trametes > Trametes versicolor. The sequence continues at coordinate 986,993 of NW_007360332.1, read as the reverse complement.
GTTTCCGCCACCTCTCGCGAAGCGTTTTTCTTTTTCTTCGCTAGCTCCTTGCTGAGGAACTTGATCTTGGGCACACCAGGCAGACCGAGCGACTCCGCAAACTGTTTAACGGGCAACTCGTCGACCTTGAAGATGGATTTGTCTTTGTGCAGGTACACAGAGCGGAGGTATGAAACGAAGGCCTGCGTAGATGTTATCAGCATCCAATCTTGAGGAGGTATAGGTCAAACGTCGCGTACACGTTGCCCAAGGTACTTGATCTCCGGCTCCTGGAACGCGAGTTTCTGCAGTTGGTTCGCAATACTCTGTGTCTTGCTGCCCTTGATCTTGATCTTCTGAATCTCGATGTTCTTCTTCTTCAACGCCGCGACCATGCCCTCCTCTTCGCTCGGTAGCATCAGCAACAGGCCCTTGCCCGCACTCTCGTACCGTGCCGTTCGCCCGACACGGTGGATATACGTGTCCGCGTCCTCGGGCGCGTCGAGCTGCACGACCCAGTCGACGGAGGGGAAGTCGAGCCCACGCGCAGCGATGTCCGTCGCGAAGAGCACGGCGTGTTTCATCGACGTGAAGCGCTTGAACATCTCGAGACGCGCCATCTGCTTCTGCTTCCCGTGCAAGTGCAGGAGCGGGATACCGGGGTGCATCTTGCAGAACGTCTCGAACGCGAAGCGCACCTGCTTGCAGCTCGACATGAACACGAGCGTTTTGGTTTGTAGGTGGCTCTTGATGAAACTCCAGAGCACGTCCAGCTTCTTGTCGAGTTCGCAAAGTACGTAATGCTGCTCGAGCGCTTTTGGCGTCGCGCCCTCGGTATTCGTCTGGTCGATGCCGACGCTCACCGGATCTTTAAGACTCAATCGTGCAAGGTCGGCGACGGACTGAGTCTGGGTGGCAGAGAAGAGGAGGGTCTGGCGAGATTTAGGGAGATGCGATAGTAGGGCGGTGAGTGTGCGCTGGAAGCCCATGTCCAATATCCGGTCGGCTTCGTCTAGCACTGCGCTGGGGCGTAAGCAGGGCCAATGGCACATCATGCGAATGCACACATACCTAGCACTTGTAGGTTGTCGCACTCAAATCCAATAGTTTGGTCCATGTGTTGCAGTAAACGTCCAGGGGTCGCAACAAGGATGTTCATACGGGCTAGCCGCTCGCTTTCGTCCTTCAAATTCTTGCCGCCAATGACAAGGCCAGCTGAGAAGCTATGGTAACCTCCTATACTGCGAAGCACGTCGAATATTTGCACAGCCTGGAGAGACACAATAAGCACTGAAAAGAGTCATATAGACTACAATAGGCACGTACCAACTCCCGCGTCGGTGAAATAATCAATGCCCCAAGCCCGTCTTGCGGCCCCCATTTCCGACGGTAAAGAATCTCCAACGCCGGAATAAGGAAAGCGAGTGTCTTTCCGCTCCCAGTTCGCGCAGCACCTAGCACGTCCTTGCCCTTCAGTGAGACAGGAATACTCTTGGCTTGGATGTCCGTCATTTTGACAAAATGCGCGCGCTTCAGTCCTGAGGAAGACTTCATAAGTTGAGCCGCGCAGTGGACACAAAGCAGATGCACATACCACGATTAGTGAGTTCAGATATTGGGAGTTCTGAGAAGGCCTCAAGGCCCGCAGGTGGCTCCTAAACAGATGCGGCCTGTGTTAGTGAGCATACACAAGTGGTTTTATGCGATCGAGAACTCACGAAATGTAACGCCGCCTGCTCAAGCGCTGCGATGGTCTTCGCCTCGCTCATCTTTTTCACTTTCTTCGCCTTTACTTTCGGTTCCACATTCTTGCCACCTTTCCTCCTTGGAGGGTTGGATGGCCCTGCTTGAGCCATGATGCTTCCGAGTGAACCTTCGCAGTCGAAGATTTGCCAAAAGCTGCCGTCTCAGCAAGTTTGTTTACACTGCTCTGTAGTAGAGTGGGTTAGACACCCTAAGACGTGTTTGTGCGAGGGGAGCAAGACCAGCGCAGTACGAGTAGAGGAGGAAGCAGATGGAAGGAGTAACAGAGAAATTCAGCTCAGCGCCGAAAACATGCGCATGTTTAGGCGCCCATGCACTATCCCGCCCTCCGGCTTGTCCGCTCCCGACGACGATGAACCTGGACCTGCATTCACACAAAACCCAGCTTGTGGTTACTGCTCTCGCGGCCTCTGCTGTTACTGCTGGCCTGTTCTCTGCGTATCAGCAACATGCCAAGCGACAGAAAAGACGAACTCTAGACCAAGACATCCTGCGGTCTCTGGCCAGTGCCACCGCGGGGAAGGGGTCTCGGAACAATGACCACGACAACGTTCACGAAGTGAAGATTGGCGACTCAAGTAACGTGCAGCGCGTTCCCATAGAATACGACGAGGAGCTCGTGCGCGAGCAACTTGCGCGAAACTACGCGTTCTTCGAAGAGGATGGCATGGCAAAGATCAGAAACGGCTCAGTCGTCGTTGTCGGATGCGGAGGCGTAGGCAGTTGGGCTGCTATCATGCTGGCGAGATCGTAAGCCGCCAACTTTGCTCCAACGTGTGACACGGCTCAACAGCGCCTCGTTATGACAGAGGTGTCTCAAAGATCCGTCTGGTAGACTTTGACCAGGTCACTCTGTCCTCGCTCAACAGACATGCAACTGCTACCCTGTCGGATGTGGGCACACCAAAAGTCAAGTGCATAGAGCGCGTGATCAAGCAAATCTCGCGTATCGTAGAAGTTGAACCTCGCATTGAGCTCTGGCGGAAGGAGTCCGGCGGAGACCTCCTCGAGGGTGCCGACTGGGTGATTGGTAGGTAGACCCCGGACCTTGTTTCTACGCCCGCGCTCAAACTGCGTCTGCCAGATGCCATTGACAACATCACCACCAAAGTCGACTTGCTGAAGTACTGTCATGAGCATAACATCAAGGTCAGTTCGCTGCGGGTGGTATAGCATGCGCTGATGCGACATGCTCGACTATGTTCCAGATATTCTCGTCCATGGGCTCCGGCGCGAAATGCGATCCTACAAGGGTGCAGATTAGCGACATCTCGTATACCATGTACGACCCGCTAGCCCGCGCGGTCCGTCGTCGGCTGCGCCTCGAGGGCGTTTCTTCCGGCATCCCTGTAGTTTACTCGACTGAGGTGCCGGGCGACGTGAAGTTGCTCCCCCTGCCTGAGGAAGAGTTCAAGAAAGGCAATGTCAAAGAGCTCGGCGTGTTCGACGACTTCCGCGTTCGTATCCTGCCTGTGCTAGGTGAGGTGCATTCCACACGCACACACCTACATCTCCCTGACGTCCGTGCTCTAGGACCATTACCCGCCATCTTCGGTCTCAACATCGCCACATTTATCCTTTGTGAGCTCGCTGGTAAACCCATCCAGAATCCACTGCCCGTCAAGTCTCGCAAGAAGTTCAACGAGCGCCTCTCACGGGACCTGCAGAAGCGAGAGGAAAAGTTCCTCGGACACCAAATCAAGTGAATTCTATCTCTTCGCAACAGACGCAGATTTACATACTGACGACATTTTTAGCAAACTACCGTTGGATGATGACGACCTCGGGCTTGTGTTTGATGACTTCTACCGCGGCCGTTCTGCGCGCCCGCCACACCCGGTTCCAGAGCGTCCGGCGCTCGTTCGGTGGGACCCCGCAGAGCCATTATCCTTGATGAACTGCGTGGCGTTCGAGTTTGCGGATGCGGAGAAGCATTTGCAAGAGTGTCTACTAGAGAAGAAGCGGCCGGAAGAGGTGTGGGGCGCTGAGGTAGCGGAGGTGGTCGCGAGGAGGCGTGAGGAGGCACGGAGGGTCGTGCAATGGGTGATGTAATGGCATGACTCGTTACTCGTACATGTTCCGCTGCACCGCTACGCTACCTGATCCTAACAGTGACACCACTCATCAAACATGGACATCGCGAGCGCATACATGCTCACAACAGTTCGGCTTAGCTGTGCAAGATTACCGCGCACACATCACCAGGAGCGGGAAGTACGTGCGCCCCACAAACCCGGGTGTGGCATTTTCATCATGATCATTCACATGTCGCATATACCAGCATTTCGGATCTGTTTCGTCGACGGCTGTCGTCAGCTCTGCGGTCTATAATACGATCTGCTCTGCAAGTGTAGCCGCCCCCGTCTTGATGATTACAAACCCCTATAGTTACAACCTGACACGTCCGCCGTAGGCAAATCCAAGAGACACTGCAGCATCTGCCTACATCCCCTGATACCGATATCCCACATCCCTAGCGCTAGCACGTTGGATGTATCAGCATCTGCATATGTTTCACGGGCAGAAGGTGACAGTGTAGTCCGGCTGGAGGTTACCGCCACACGTCCAGAGCGGGGTCCCGCTCGACTCGTCGTACTCGTATATCATCGAGTTCGGACAATTTCCCTCTGCGATGTGTACATTCAGCCTCAACGCGGCTAGCAGAACGATAGTGCAACAACTTACTGAAGTAGGAGTAGAAGGCGACGCCGGAGGGCGGGCACGTCGCTGCGGTGCTGTGCGTACCCGTGCAGCAGTTCGGGTTGTTTGCTATAGAAAAGTATTGAGTGAAACCATGGCGAATGCAGCAAAAATGACTAGAGGTGGAAAGGTGCTTACTAGGGTCGCCGAGGCCGGCAGAGCAGGCCGAATTGCACCCGACGGGGGAGCCGGTCGAGTTTAAGGGACCCTTGAGCTCTGCTGGGCCTGGAAATAGAGAATCCGGTCTGACATGATGCGCAAGAGTGGGGGGGGCCATGTCCGTCGTACTTACAGTTAGGCCCCAGGTCGATGGGGCAATCGGACACACGACATCCCTTGTTGTTGTCAATCCTCACAGGCAAGTTATAGCCCTCGACGAGCGAGACTACAGCCGATGTGGTCAGGCGCGTGTCGGTCGATGGTAGGCGCATCGGCACTCACCGTCATAAAAGTCTACGCCATTCGTATTCGGGGAAAGGGTAAACTCAGCGACGGTCACAGGAGTCTCGCCCTAAGTACGCGGCACAGAGTGATTTAGATGAGAAGGCGGCGATCCATGAGTGTTTAAAGACAATTAGCGTACCGTGCCGTTGTGCGGATCGCACAGCAGGCCACCGCTGCAACCGCCGTCGAGGCAAGAGCCTGGACCGGGGTTCACACTGAAGTTGCAATCACGCCGACCCTGCGAAACCGTTGGTAAATGTCCGTCGCACCGTGTGATGTCAAATTCGCCCAAGTGCATGTGGTGACGCTTACCCAGATGCGGCCAGCAGCCCAATTGTTCGGGACGTTGAAGCTGACACTTTGATGGGCACCCTGTTCCCAGCTGCGAAAGTAAAGTCATACGAAGGGAAGCATAACAGTATATGTGCATGTATTGGAACGTACCCAGTGGGCTGGTCAGGTACCGCGGTGCCAACGCTGAGGTTCGTGAAAATCTGCGTCGTGATTGTGGTGAGCACTTTGCCACGCGTGGAAGCATGCAACACGTACTGCGGGCCTAATTGACTACGGTAAATAGGCTTTGTGAAGTTATCCGCGGCGCTGAGGACGTACCAAATGGTGAAAGGGCAATTGTTTGTCACCGTGAAGGTGCGTGCGGCAACCCTGGCGACCGATGCAAGTATGGCGATGACGGACACGCCTTTCATGTCGTCTGTGTCAGAAGCGGGTGTGGCAGAATGCGTACCGAAGCCGACTTAGGGCCCACGGTTCGAGCTGCGGCCTTTTATGCAAAACGACTTGCACATTTACAGCAGAACATGGGACCCCTGCAGATCACAAACGTGATGTTCTCAACTCATCTGACAAGCAAGATCATACGCACATGACTGTTAGCCTTTCTCTCATGAACTTACATACTGAGATGGATAGGGAATTGGACATGCATCGAAATTCGAGCAGGATGAGAGTGCGCGGATGCTGGGATGTCGTTAGAAGTGCCTCCGCCGCATGCATTCCTTTGACACGAGACCAGTCCCGAGAACATATCGTGAGATCTATCAAGCTTCTCTGTGAATGAAAATTGGACCTGCCATATGACACGCAACACGCGATATAAATTTCGAGAGCTATAGTTTTGAAGGTCCAGTGACTCACCTGAGAGCACCACTCCTCTATGTCCGACGCTGATCAAGCGGCCTACAAAAGAAAATCAAGTTTGCTATTGATGTTAGACGCATAAATGCACACGGGCTTATCTGTGTGCATCATGCGTTTGTAACTATGAGAACGTGCGTTCGCGGGAGCGCGAGAAATGTTGTAAGCAGGCGGGCTCATCGACAGAAGTGCAGGTAGATTGGATACTTCAGCGTCCAACTTGGGTCATAAGGTTCCCCGTAGTATCAATGGTCGCTCACATTGTAGCGTACGCGAGGTCATTCGTCGACATTCGAGTAACCTGATGTGGCAGCGTTCCACGTCATCCCGCTGTTTGATCTCAGTATGAGATTCATCGTGGCAGTACATACAATGAAAAGCGTGTGCTCACCAAGATGGAACACTGACCGCGGGCGAAGCACATCTAACTAGGGAGGACAATCTTTTGTATCAAAAGCTTACCGCTTAGGCCCTGTTCGGATACCCGGGTTCTGAGCTGAACCCAGATTCTGCGCGCGGATTCTCGCGCGGGATTTTCTCGTCGTGACTGGCCGTTATGATTGTGATGATGGGTGACATTGGACGGGCCGAGCTGCCCCGCTCTTGGTAGACGCCCTTCGGGGAATTGCGCGTTCGCCTAAACGGGTGTTGCGACTACTTATTGCTTCAAACTACCAGTATCGGGCTTGGTCGGGTTTATACGCTGGAGAGCTAGCACTGGGATTTGAGCTACATTTATACATTTAGAGCTGTACCTGTGTCTCAGGAAGTCTCAAAACCAAAAAGATCAGCAAAATCGAGTGAGTTGTGCTTGTTCTGTGCCCGTTGGTGTCCTCTGAGAGATATCAGAGAAACGAGCTGCTAAGGGTTATCTGGTCGCTTTTCGCGTTTTACAGATCGATTATAATAAGCGCCGTTACTTCCTAGAATGGTAGAGGTGACTTTAGGCGCTCTGTCACCCCTGCAGGCGCCCGTCGGAGAATCCGCGCGCAGAATCTGGGTTCAGCTCAGAACCCGGGTATCCGAACAGGGCCTTACTGTCGGAGCCGTATCGTATGCGTCGTTACGGTGCTGCCCATAATCTCATGAGGTCCCGATGACGACCTTACGTTGTCATACCGAGCGTGCTGCGCAATGAAAGCATATGAGGTCGGCAGCCAAGTCACTGTCAACTGAAGTCAGATTTTCTTCAATGCCGGACTGGCTTATCGTACTGTTGTTGCCTCCTGAGATGTTGTTTGCATTAGTGGTATGGTGTCGTCAAAGTCAACATCTGCGGGAGTTTTGACCAGATTATGCTCATCGTGTGCCGCAGCCGATTGAAACGAGTCTGGACCGCGGCCGTCGATGGTTGTACGTGTGACCGGTACAATTCCCAAAAGGGGGTGGTTCCTGGGAGTTCCTGATCTAGACCGTGACTACGTGTCACAGTATGATCCGCTCGCGCGCGCGTCAAAAGTGCGATGATCATTTTGTTCCAGACCATATCTCCCTGTGCTTTCCTCTGTTCAATGACAGTTATCTAGCTCACGGAGACTGCATCCATGACTTTACTTGAAGGCTAGGAGCTGGCCTAGGCACATTTGGTACGCTTCGGGATCGGGATTGCACGCTTCTCAGCGGGCAAAAAGGGCAAGCGCTACAGATTACCACGACAACGGGGTGCCCGGCGTCGCCATCGAACACAGCGTTGCCGTCGTCGTGCTACCATTTGTTCCCCATCAGTGCGTGGAATGCGTGGAAAGTGCCCGGTCAATAATCTTTAATGGACCGGTAAACCGAACCCCGCGTTATCACTCCTTCTGGGTGTTCCCGCGCAACGGTCAACGGCGTCCATCCCTCTTCTCCCTTTCTCCCTCGGTGCAGGCGTCGCCCTTTCTCCCCGCAGCAAGTCTGCATTCCGTTCCTTTCTTTCACGGCGTCGTCTCCTCTATCTGCTGGCTCGGTTGATCTTGAAATGCTTCTTGCGTACCCCTGAGCTCTCTAACACACATCCGGTTAAATGGGCGAAATCTGTCTCTCTGTTGCTCCTATCCTACGCTGCCAATCTCTCACCAGGCTCGAAGCTGGCATTCTCCTGCTCCCCCCAGGCCTCGAAATCGTCTTTGCTTGCGTGTTATTATGGATCAAGCGCGGCTCCGCTGATAAGTGAGTGTTTTCCTGTGTCGTTCTGTTCGTTCGCGCTCGGTCGCGGAATCGAGGAGAGAGGTTCAAGCAAGTGGGGAAGTGGGTTAGTTGGGTGTGATTAGGAAGCAGTGCGGTGAGGTCCATACGCGCTACTCCGTTACCGGCATGCGTATCGCAGCCAATGCTTGACCAGCCCCGGGCGTTGACTGTGAAGCGGTATGTCTCGATATCCCAGCCTGGCCTGCAAGTGATCTATATGAGCGATACACGCACTGTCTCACTGGTGTCCAAGTGCGTCGCAAACATTGAGGTCCCAGTATGGAAGTAATCGCGAACAGGATATGCCAGAAGAACTTCGTGCGTACTCGACGGAGGCTACACAAGCCTAAGCGAGCTGAAGCCTCAGTATATCAGTCTCGATTACCTTCAGCCAGGGCTAGAGTCAATAAACTCAGGCCCGTCTCATGGAACATTCCTCTTGGAGCCGTCAGGGGCGTACCTGTAAGCGGCAATTGTTTTGAGCGATGTCTCGAGGAAGTCCTGATGGCATACTAGGCCCGCCGAAATAAGAATTATTCCGGAGTTGTAGGGCCTGGATTAGTTTCCTCAGTTTCTGAAGGTTCTCGAATCTATCGGGGGTTGGATACACGAGAGTGCACGATGCCATTCACATTATTCACGCACCACGACGCTGCTTATTCGTTGATACTAACCGTCCATTTTACAGGAAGCATGTATTTCTCGCCCTGGAGATGTACATATACTTCTTTCTATCGCTGCTCGACCTCTTCACGCACACCCTCCCCACCCTCGGATCGTCTCTGGACGCTTTCCGGACCCTCGACATCTTCATCGGTAAGCCTGCGAATATTTGTATCACGGCTTCGGTCTCACACAATCGCAGGCGTAACCTCACTCTTCCCTCTCTTCCTGTACACCTTGTCTCTGTACCTGCTCACAAGTACCGAGCTCGTGCCGTCTCTCCCCGTCAGATTCCAGTCTATCGCCAAATATGTCCTCCTGGCATTCATTCCTTGCATCCTCGTTTTAAACGAAGTCGGGTCATTCATCGGCATCAGCTATCGTGAGTGGTGCACTCCCCGGTCTCCTTAATTCCCAACATAACCATGTCTACAGGCAGCTTTGGTGGCCAGGGCGGAGCGCCCGTCACTCTCGGTGTGGGATTCACCAACACCACCGCGCAGACAATCCTAAGCAGCATGACGCTCGTCCTGCTTACTGCCTTCCAAGCGCTGAACTTCTGCGTCGCGTTTTTCCGACTCGTCAAGGCGCTCTCCCACCAGCGGACGCTTGACAGCACCGACAAGGAGAAGAAGGAGCTGGAGGCGCATCTCTTCCGCGGGCTTGGCTGGATAGTCGCGGGAATGAAGCTTGGTGCGATTGAGACCGTCATCGGTTTCGCGAACATCGGTGGCGCGAACGACGGTTTCGGCGTCGCCTTCACTCGGAGACTCCTGAGGTTTCTTGCGCATGCGTGCTTGGTTATTGGCATTGTCAAGGGGTCAGTGCGCTCATCATTCAACAATTTTCGATTGCTCATCCCCGGGTAGTGTCGACACGGTTGAGGACTTCCAACTGTACAGTCCCGGCCAGGCGCAGAAGAAGCGCAAGTCTGTCCTCCGCGCGATGATCCAGAACCCTCGCTTCAGCACATTCCGTCACGTCGGTGGTCACGACTTCGACGCGGAGAACGCGATCGCTCCGAAGCGCGACTCCGTTATCAAGCTCGGCGACCCGTCATGGATGCGTCGCGACTTCAAGCGTCCGGGCATGGACGACATCCAAGAGGAGGAGCGCGTGACGCCCGGTGTGCTCTCTGCACGCAAGTCGTCGAGCCTCACGTTTAAGCTCACCGGCCGGACGTTCTCAATCCGCACGAGCAGCCGCAAGAGCAAAGGCTCGAGCGTGCGCGACTCCACGTCCTCCTTCGGGTCGTCCAAACGCCACTCGTGGCCGCCCGTAGCGGACGCGATCGCCGAGGAGGACTACGCGTACGAGGCGGAGGACGTCGTTGCGGAGCAGTTTGAGCGCGTCCCGCGCCCCGCCCCGGCATTCCCTCGCAACGTCCGTGAGCGCGTCACGGTGTACATGCGTCCGGATCGTCTGCCTGTGCTGCAGCTGCGCCGTCTCTCGAACCTCGAATTCCTCGACCTCGTCACCGACCCCTTCCGCGACCCGCACGGGCGGGCGCGCTCGCTCCCGGGTAACTTCGACGACATCGACCCGCATGCTCAGCCACTCAGCCACGTCTCCGCCTCGTTCACCCGCCTTCCTGCGTATGCTGGAGCGCCTGTCCCTGCGGTCCCGCCTATGCCGGTCCGCGCGGCGTCAGTGCGCGAGTCCGTTGCCAGTCGCCACACTCGTTCGATGAGCGCGACCACGAACGACAGACCCGCGAGCGTGATCAGCCAGGCGACCGCACGGCCTCCTAGCGTTGTCGCTACGCCGAACCCTCGCGACAGTGGCGCCAGCTTCCAACGCTCAGCCCGTGACAGCGGCATCAGCTTCCAGCCGTCCGTACACGATAGTGTAGCCAGCCCCGCCCCCCGCCGCTTCAGCATCGACAGCTACAACCCCCGCCATACCATGACGAGCTACAACCCACGCGACTCCAGGCTGAGCTACGTTCCGCGCGATGCGACAAGCCCGTACGGGTCCATTATGTCCTTCAAACCGCGCGAGGCCACTAGCCCATACGGATCTATCATGTCCTACAAGCCACGCGACACGATGATGGGCTACAACCCCCGCGACAGCACGCTCACCTACAGCCGACCGCCGAGCACGATGAGCTTCAACGCGATCGGCACCCCCAACACCGCCGCGTCCTTCGAGCTCCCGGCCTCCGCGGCGTCCCCGCACTTCGGGAACCTCGACCGCCGCGACCGCGGGATGTCGTCGAGCACGACCGCGTCGGACGTGCACGCTCTCGCGTCGCAGTTCCCTGTCATCCCTCCGCGGTCTATCGGGGCACCGCGCCCGCGCAGTATGCTCTCGCACGAGGTCTCGCGTACCGAGTTTGTCGTGGAGGAGGACGTGCCGATGCCCGCGAACGCTGCGTCTGTCGCGCGCACCCCGTCTGCGCGGCGCACGCCTTCCTCGGTCCCGGAGGAGGTAGAGGCGCCGTCGGAACCCAGCACGCCCCGGCCTCAATACCAAGACCTGCTGGAGAAGTCGCAGGTCGAGCATGTCCTCAGCGAGCAGGACCCGACGAAGTCCCTCCCGACGCCTCTCTCGGCACCACTCTCGTCGGCACAGTGGCCGAAGAAACGCGCGCGCACGCTCTCTGGCAAGCGCCGCGCACCACCTCCACCCCTGGAGCTTGCGGCTGCGAGTGTTGCGGACGTGCAGGCGACGCAGGCGGAGGAGTACTCGCTCTCGGCGTCGATGGCGCAGGGCGGTCAGCTCATGCGCGTGAAAAGCGTCGGGAGCGCACCGGAGCGGTCGGTGTCGGCCTCGCGACGCACTGCGTTTGCGCGGGACAGTGTCCAGGCCGAGCTTGGGCACATCATGGCCAAGGGCCGGAGTATCGCAGGCCCCGTGGACGGTCCGAAACGGGCGATGGCGCGGGCGCAGGCGGCGGAGCGTTCGGTGGAAGAGGAGGCGGTCAACATGGTGTAGCTGAGCGTGTTCGACGAGTGAACGGATTCTTGGAGTCTTAATGTACGTCGGGGTTGCCGGCTGTGCGCTCGTATGACACTGGCATTGACGTTGTTGCTGTCCTGGCCTGGACGTGGATCATTCCTGGTACATGGTAGTGTAGTGTATGGTGTATCAACAGTCCCATGTATCAACCGCTTCGTCGGCTGTCTTGTCTCTGAGGTTGAAGTAGTGGTGAGTGTTCCCCGTCATGATCGCGTCAGTTACTGAGTAGTGCTGTACCTTCGTCGGGAACGAGTTATTTATTGTTATCATATTCATGTTGTTGCACGTACCGTCGACACCCTGCGACGTTGGCTCCCGCGACGACGTCAGCGTATTCGGGCCGACGAGTAAGCAGTCTTAGACGGGGACGTCCGCACTCAAGGAAGCTCAGCTATAAATGACGCACACCTTAAGATATTAGTTCAACACGCTCCGAGATGCCCATGTATGAAAGGTCGAGACGTGCCGACGGAGTGGTGCCAAATTGCGCGGAGTGTCGTGATGCACACTATGTAGCTCCGAGTTTTCTTGCGTTGTACATACCCGTACCCGGTCCCTGTGCACCACAAAGCGTTCAAGATGTGTTTGAGTACAGTGATAAACAGCAGAACACTGCCAAAAGTTCAGGCGCACCGTGATAGCATGAGTAGCCAAGCTTGGTAGATGCACTGTAGTGACGATCAGCAACTGGCACGCACTGTCTTTCAGAGAGGCAGCACAACGAGAGTCTCTCCGGTTGAAACAACTCACCTTTGGGGCTGTACAACAGTCAAGTCGTACCAGATGTCGCATGTTCCCACTAGGTTCTTCTCCGCCTTCCCATGGCTATGGCAGACATCGCCGACGTATCCAAGTCAAGCACCTTGACAGGCCGGTGTTGGCGGGGAGTCTTCCTACGCTCCAACGGACCTCGTGTCTTCTCCGAGTAGCCGGTCTACAACAGCAGCGCAGGCAATGCCTGACTGGAGCGGTGCACGCCATCAGGCAGCTCTCACGAGCTTGGTGATTATGGCAGAAATTCCATCACGTCCACGCCAATCCATGCACACACTGACACGGAAGTTGCTGAATGAATACTCCCGCTGCTTCGTGCTTGCCACAAGCAAGCTCGCGCACGAATCGCTGCTAACCACGAAGGGCTGCGCCGGCGTTCGTTCTGCGAACGGCCTAATGGCGAGGTCGTGGACCGGGTGCTATCCCGAGCTATAAGAGAGTCAGCGCGATTGTTGGAAGCTGCAGCCACTCGACCCACCTTTCCTCTCTTACCAGCCCGGCGCTGTCCTTCGACCCTTCGTCTTCGCACTTCAAACTTTCCAGTTCCAGTTCTCCTTCGTATCCATCAACATGCGCTTCTTCGCAATTGCACTCGCTTTCTTCGCCGGGTCCATGGTCCACGCTGGTATGTCGGCCCCTCGTGCGTCGGATCCTACAGCGGACTAACTGCAAGTGCAGCGCCCGCCAGCGAGATCGTCACCCGTCAGGTCGGCGACCTGCAGTGCAACCTCGACCGTCTGAGCATCGTCGCCGCGCTCGCCGCCACCCAAGGCACGCTGAAGACGCTGTCCCAGCAGGTGGCCTCGTGAGTCCTCTACGACAAGTGTTGCAGCTCATTCGCTGACAACACCTCGATAGTGACACCACGGCCACTGCGGGCGTCCAGTCGGCCGAGAGCGCCATCACCGGGGCTCAGGGTGCCATCGGGGTCATCGCCAAGGCTCTGGTGACCGGCCAGACTGCCCCCGCCTCGGCCCGCCAGGAGGTTCAGGGCAACCTGACCGCTGCCCACGACGCGCTGACGAGCCTTTCTACGTGAGTGTCGAGTCCATCTTCTAGCGACAGCCAGATGTTGAAGAGATTTGTGTGACAAACACAGGAACGGTGAATCCGGGGCGACCCTCAAGGTGGCTTTGGCCGAGCTCGCCCTTGCTCAGGCTTCCGGCAACGGCGTTGTGAGCAACTGCAAGTAGGAAACACGATCAGCGTGTTGGATATTGCGGTGACAGCATGATATAACCGAAACTGGAGCGTTGTATATATTGTGATGTTTGATTGTATGATTTATATTTGTGCGCACTTGCGGGTTGACGAACAATATGTCCTCTTTCCACAAGACGGTATCGCTGGAGACCACCGTTCTGAACGTGAACCTGCCGGCCATCGACTGTCAGAGAGATCGTACCGTGCGGTATCATACTTGCCGGTTTCTTGGGCTACGACCCCCGCAAGCTGCATCCTTGTGAGAACACTCGATTATATTACTTTTACTTCCACGAGCTCAGCTGAGGGCGTGAAGTTGTTCTGCGTGATTTTATGAGCTCTGAAGCGCAGCGTGGGACGGCGTATGTAAACGTACATCTTTCTTGTCTGCTAGCCCTCCGTGTACCTTTGAAAATTCTACACTGCTGCATCCCAGTTGCTTGAACATACGTCTGAAATTTCGAAGGGATTGGCGAAAGCATGGGGTGTAGCGCGGCGAGATTGCCCGTTCGCGCATCCCGGCCGTTAATCCCACCCAGTACAGCCGCACCTCTCTAAGGCCAGGTCGTGTGGGTAGAGCGCAAATACAGCGGCATACATATTGATAGACGCACCACCGTCTCGCAGCGTCTCGCTCGCGTTCCGCCACCACCGGTAACCGTATCGCAGGTTCGGGCGTAATAGCCACCTCCAGATGGGCCCATTGCCTTCAGTCGGGTTTGATTACTACTAGAACTCATCTTCTGCACATAGCCTGCTGTTTGGATGAGTTCTCAAACGTTTGGGAGACTCCTTACCTGCTCTGAGCCGTGGTGAGGCTCCTGCAAAGGGGCAGGCGCCAGCGCCGGTGCTCCAAGCTCCATGAGCGCAATAAATTTGCGTCGGTCTATCCATTTGAATGCCGCTGTAAATATACAAAATTGTGTGCGTCGGACGGTCGGAGCTGGGAGGAGGATGAGGGTATACATTTGGCGCCAAAGTCTCCCAGTACGTTTGCATGATCGGCAGTTGCCGATTGAGCGCTAAATCCGCTATATGCGCGCGACGTCTCGCGCTGCGCCGGTGGGGGACTGCGCGACTCCTCTCTTGCTATCATCATGGCTGCGTACTTCTTCGCGTCTCCAGTGGATGTGGATGTCAAGCTCGAAGGTGAGGAGGAGAGGAAGATAGTAGAGACGAAGGGCGAAAAGGATAAGGCCATATCCTGCCCTGTATACTACGATGGGGAGTCTGTCACCGGCCAGGTATGTTCCATCCTCTAGCTTTATTTTACGAAAGAACCAATTGACCAGGGCTGTATATGGCATGTGTAGATAACCGTGCGTGTTCGGGATGGAAAGAAACTAGCGCACGAAGGTATCAAGGTCGAGTTCATCGGCAGTATCGGTGCGTGCGCGCGTCGCAACCCCAGACTGCCCTTCTGAGAAAGGGCCGCTTTCAGAGCTCTTCTACGACCGAGGCCACCACCATGAATTCCTGTCGCTATCACAAGAACTTGCTGCACCGGGAGAGATGCGACAGGCTCAAACGTTTGACTTCCAGTTCAAGAACGTGGAGAAGCAGTACGAGAGTTACCAGGGCATCAACGTCAAGCTCAGGTGCGTCATACTCCATTCAGAACACGTTCACAGTGCTAACAGCCGTGAATCCAGGTACTTCATCAAGGTGACTATCTCGCGAAGAATAGCCGATGTTACGAAGGACAAGGACATTTGGGTGCACTCGTACCGCATGCCTCCAGACAGCAACAACTCGATCAAGATGGAGGTCGGTATCGAAGACTGCTTGCACATCGAGTTCGAGTATAACAAGTCCAAGTATGCGACCCGCATCACCGGTTCATGCGCTTCTTGCTAAACGCCATGTTGCAGATACCACTTGAAAGACGTCATAGTCGGCAAGATCTACTTCTTGCTCGTGCGCATCAAGATCAAGCATATGGAGCTGTCCATTATTCGTCGCGAAACGACGGGTGCACCCCCGAACCAGTATAACGAGTCAGAGACGATCACCAAGTTCGAAATCATGGACGGCGCGCCCGTACGAGGTACGTCGTTAATACTGTCCGTATCATGTGTGACGACTAACAGACCGTATGCTATTCCAGGGGAGACTATCCCAATACGGTTGTTCTTGGGCGGCTTCGACCTCACACCAACCTTCCGGGACGTGAACAAGAAGTTCAGCACGCGGTACTACCTCAACCTCGTCCTCATCGATGAGGAGAACCGACGGTATTTCAAGCAGCAGGTGAGTATTCCGTTCAATTTTGCGGCATCGCAGATCTCAACAGAAATTGCAGGAAATCACGATCTTCCGGATACCAGAAGTGAGTTCTTTCGGTTCATCGTGCATTCTCAGTAGCTGACCGGTGCCCCTTGCAGAACTAACGCGGACTTTGTACTACTATACCTGTTGTTTATTTCCTGGATCTATCTTATTATCGCGCTCTCACTCTGCGTGGCCACCTTGCTTACTCATGGTATTTGGAACGGGCAGTGCATCACTGTGGCCTCTACAGCTCCCCGCGGGCTCGGGTGCCGCAGGCTCGGTATACTTTCTTTATTCGCCCGCCGCCTCGTGGCGGCCTCGCGGCGGCATTGTTTGGACCAGTATAGACGCCGGCGCTGGGCTTCGATAGGGCAATAGCCCCATCCTCTTCCACCCCTCTGGTGTGTGCCCGCGGCCCCTCCGCCCATTAGTATGTCGAAATCACCCTCATTCGCACCGTATAGCTCATGCGCACCAGGCTATTGCACTCCGAGCAGCGACATAGAGCACAGGACGGTGGAAAACTCCCATCAATGCATCGGGCGGCGGCATGTGGGTGAGGACCAAGCGGCGGCGCAGCCGCTTTTGGCGGACTTCGTTCTACATACTTCCTAATGAGGATAGGTTGTTTGCAACAAAGGCCGGTAAACGTATATTTGGCGCGCTCGATAGGCCCGCTCCTCCTCATCCCTCTCCCCTCCCCGCGTCGCTTCTCCCGTAGTCTCCCCAGACCGACTCGACACGCCACTCCTCTCATACACACACCTCATCTCAGTGCACTCGTGTATAAGCAATGGACCCGTGCTTTGCCTACACCTTTGCCGCGCCCTCGCCGTTCGCGCCGTACCAGGGTCTACCAAAGTAAATGCATCCAAACCTGTAGACGTCCCTGCCCTGGCAGCTGAACTCGCATTCTGTCCAGCGTCGACGAGCTCAATGCGCCTCCGCCCGAGAATGACGACTTCCCGGTACGCCAGTGGACCGGCATGGCGGGCTGGGACACCGGCAGCGATGGGTTCAACTCCTTGAACGACTTCGCGCTCAGCGCGCCCGACACACCCGACGCACCATACCCTTCACCCTTCTACCCGCACCTCTCGTCTTGCACGTCGACAGAGGCGTTCGACGCCGCGTTCGGCGGCCTCTACGCGCCGAGCACCCAGGGCCACTCAATGCCCGACGCGTCAAACGCGTCGCATAACGCGCCCAACGACGCGTTATTCCCATCCCAGGCGGCGAGGGATGCGTTCTTCTACAACCTCGGCGCGTCAAACGCGTCCACATCGCGATTGCCTTTCGCGTCGGGCACGGGCAGGGGCTGGGCGGGTCCTGACCACGTGACCTCTTTCGGCCAGGACAGTGCGGGCCCCTTCAAGTTCCCGTACCCATTCGTGAACCCCGCAGACACTTGCGACGTGGATCCACCCGTGCCGTCTCTGCTCTGGGATGACAGGGGGCTGGAGCAATTTGCGGACGTTCCTGGGCGGACCCAGGAGGCAGCAGTTCCCATGCCGTCTGCCCTCCCGGCCCAGGCAGCACCGGTAGCTGATCAGCTGGCCTCCGAGTATGTTGGAGGAGCAGTGCAAGCTGAGCAACTCGATTTTGGCCCATGGGATGCGCTGTTCGCAAGTATCGGGCAGCCTATGCACGAGGACGAAACGGTGTCGGTCGTGGACCAGACGGTCTTCCAGTACGTCCACGCTCGCCTCATAACCTGTCTGCCGCTCCTAAATGACGCCGTCTCTTCTGCGCGCAGGCCTGAAGCCACAATCAAGTCGAGTGTCCCGCGTTCATGCAAGCGTCAGCGGGCTCCCGACGCCGAGATGTACCCCGCACGACCCAAGAAGTCCAAGTGCGCGCACTCCCCATCTCCCGCGCCCTCCCGCACATCCCGCTCGCCCACACCTACGTTCCCGGAACCGATCCTCGTCGTTCCCACCGCGCTGGACTGCACGATGTCCGGTTGCGACCACATCCTGACCCAGGAGGACAGCGCGTGGCGGAGCCACTTCAAAGTCGCGCACCACAAGCAGGTGTGCACCGACAGCGCGTGCCACAACGCCAAAGAGTGCAAGAGTGCAGTGTGCCCGCAGTGCCCGATAGGCCGGAAGGGCCCGAAGACGATGTCGACGGATAGCCTTGGGCGGCACATGCTGAACAAGCACATCGGCGTGTGCTATCGCTGCCCCCGATGCGGTTACCAGAAGATGCCGTGGCGGAAGTCGTCGTGCGAGCGGCACATCGAGACGTGCGGCACGGGGAAGAAAGAACGTAGTGGCGGCAAGAAACGGGCCCGGAGATGATCCCCGGGGACGAGGGCTGGCGGAAGGCGAAAAGGCTATCGAAGGCCACGAAGACACAAAAGTAAACGCCGGAAGGAACAATGTACCACTAAATTATCGTACTGTACCGTTCACGGCCCGCCACTCTTCGTTCTTCACGGCGGGTCTGCGCTCTCTTGGGATATGAGGCTGATTTGTTGTACTAATTAATTGCTGTAATCGTTGTGCCGAATAATGCACTGCGAATGGGATTGATTCAAATGCAATGGCCCCGGCTTACCCATCCAATGATATTTGCTCATGTATCTGCCCGTGTCCTAGCGAGTTGAGAGCCATATTTTGAAGGCGAGTGACGATTTTATAGTGCATGTGCCGACGTTGTCTGTGTTTAAGGGTGTGGCCTAGTATGACCATGCGGCTGCGGCCCGTGATAGTTTGCATGATTGAACCTTGAGAGCACCAACTAGTACCCTGGACCCCTTAATGCGGGGGCGCCGGAGTGCACCCACTTGACATCTGGCGGCTTCGACGACAGGGTAAGTAAACTGAAGCTTCGGGTTAGCTTCTCTGCTACGTTACACACCTATGCTTACTCACAGACGCGTCTGGCAACTACGACCACCTCCACCCTTCTCACTACTTTCGTGAATACATCTACGGCAGGGTATGTGAGCATGAGCAACATGAGCCATCGCGGAGATATAGTGCATAATGTTGTTCCTGTTGGAAATCCTCTCCATCTTGACTCGCCGCGATTGTACTACCCTCGTGGATGAACGCCGTCACTAAATGGTCCTTCCTAGATCGGGTATAACATCCAGGGCAGTACGGGCCGCCCGTCCTTAGTGTCTGCTGTGCCAGTGAACAGCACGATCAACGGGACCCCGGCGTTCGTACTGTCGTAAATCGCCGTACCATTATACCTTCGGCTCGCGAAAATTGGCTTTACATTATCACTCCGTTTCTCGCTGCTGAGCCGGAAGCTCGAGTAAGTAAGTAGCCGATCGCGATGAGTTCGTCCCGGACAAAGTCGCGAAATTGAATGTAGGTTGTGCCGCTACAGGAAGTTCAGAGCTGGCACACGCCGCGTCGTATTGCAGGATACACAGGTGACGACTTGTTCTCTCGTTCATGCAGAGACCAATTTACGCCTTTCCTGAAGAGCTTGGTCGTGGTCGCGCGAGAGAGCGGACACTTCCGAAGAAGTCCGATGCGCCGGGCCGATGCGTCGGGCCGTAGTAGCTGATTGGGGTGAGGCGAAGTTTCATTTCCGGGCTCTCGACTTCAGTCCAGCGTGCCCTCGTATCCCGCCTTGCTTCTCCCAGATATCTGCTGCTGCTGCCTGATTATGTGGAATAGATATCTAGGGTCACTCCGCCTCGGTCAACTTATCTCATCTTCATGATCAGACGCTACCGCCATCAGCCTTGTCGTCTGACATCACATTGAGATCTGACCCTTCGTACGTTCGCCCCAGAGCCATGAGCGAATATCTATGTGCTTACTATGTTCTAGTTTGGCACACCAAGAGACTCATGGGTGCTCGGGATATCATCTTGCCCGCCTTCCCTCCCTGAGAAACATGAAGCCAACACGAGATGTCCAGTGGCGTTAGATATCTCGGGTCGTAAAAGGGTGCGACTCGCTCTCTTTCGATTGATACTCGTGCATATCGCGTCGCTTCATGAACGCGGGCGGGACACAGGTGCGAGCTACTGTGCTGTGGGGGTGACCGCAAGGCTTAGCGGCGGCACACAGTGCTATTTTCCTCGCGAGAGGACATATACAACGCACCTCCCCGAAACCACACCTCTCCGCTACCCCAGCTCATCCGTGCACAGTCATGCACCCCGAGGTGCGCTACCCTGCATATCCACAGACTACACGACCTGACCGCTTCCCCTTCCATCTTTCATCATAGCAATATACCCACAGCTACTCGGTACCCGTTCTCCCGTCAGGACCCACTGCCACGAGACTGGGGGGAACACTCAAGTACTGGTCGGATAATTCTGTCTATTATACGGACCCTAGAAAGGACGGGTTTGTAGGCCTTGCGAACGACGACGTAACGCAGGTTTAATCTACCCATGTCGCTCTTTGCTCACTATTCTTTCGCCGCAGTACGCAGAAGATGTATATGCGATGGGAGGCATGTCATGCAACCGGCCTTACCTCATCGGAGGGCCGCAGGAAGTGAGTGGGTCATTCAGCGATTCATGGTAGTCATCGTCCTAACCGTACTAGGCGGATGATACCCCCGTCCCATTGATGCAAGACTCAGTATACGATCGTGTGGGGTCTCACAACCTTGGTATCGCGACACCACCGGCGTCGATCATGCCCCACGAGCACAACACGACATATGGCGTGCATGCCTATGCGCGCACCGATCATCTACCCGCCCTGTACAGCAAGGGCTCCCAAATTTCTAGCCATCAAGGGGAGTCACAAAGCGAACCTTCCGCGCAGTGTTCGAACGCCATTCTTCTACCACAACCATCCCGCGCGACCGATCATCAGCAGTGGGTCATTCCCCAGGAGGTGTACGCTGGGACAAAGGGGTATTCGGCTCCAGCGCCTCTGCGATCCATGCACGTCGATGTTGCGGTGTTGCAGGCTCTCGATCCAGAGCGGCTCGCGTTGTGCTTGGTAGACCCTCTGAGTCCCGGATTCCCGGGCGAAGCCGGAGCGCCAGATAGGAAACGCCAGAAACTGACCGTTCGCTACAAGGTGAGCGCTATCTGGTCCTGGAATACGCATGCGGGACTTACATAGCGACAGTTCATCGATTGCAACCGAGGGGTCGTATGGCAGAACCCATACCCGAGGCAGATAAACGAGTACGCTTCTACTAAACGCCAGTCCTGCGACCCATTCGTCAAGGCAGCGCAGCGCCTCCATGGAGCGATTGAGACGTCACGCGAGGACTTCAAGTCGAAACCCCTCATGCGTATCGCGCTGGTTGAAATCGTTGCGCGGGAGCTGCAGGACTTCATGGTGTGTGGTCTCTTCATACTTTCATACGCGGCCGTTCAGCTCATTTTTTCTTCTCGCCGCTGGCTCTCAGGTGAAGCTAGAGGCCGGAGACTCTCCATTGACCTTTCGCGGCATCCCAGTCGACTTCAATCACTTGCGGATCGTCAGGATCGACAGACCGACAACGGCCACCGTCCAGCCCGTACTCGAGATTATTTCTGGATATCGCTATCTGTACTCTCGCATCGCGGGAGTCCTCTAAAACTGTTCTGCTTCTCGGCGTTGTAGGTTCGTCTTGCTGCAGGATCTGCTGGCCAGTCTATGTATATTCTATTCTACGTCGTATTTCTTGACAGATCTGTATCATGTGTAATTCTTACACTGGCATTTTCGAGCATATGCGTACGCCTGGTCCGACTACTATATGTATGGATCTCTACGAGCGATTCTCCGGACTTTCCACCATCGTCTTGAGCGCATTGCGCAACGCGCGCGATAATCGATCGGCACCTATAGCGCCGTGGGCACGGGCTCGGCACGAAAGTCGCTCATGCTCGTACCCATGATCACCTTTGGGCGTCGCGCTTCCAGCTGCCACCGTGACCACGCCTCACTCGTGCGCGACCCCAGTTCCGAGGACTCAGGAGACCGTCGGGAGATCTGGGCGCGGTTCTCCGAGCAGTTCAGCGCCGGAGCGCGCGTTTGCCGCAATTATTTCGATAGATATTCATGCACGCCGCTGTGTAAAGCGCGCAGTGGCTTCCGCGTGTATTTCAGATACTGGGTGATAAGGCATATCATTTGTGTCTCGAATAAATGGCGTGAAGGACACGGTATCAAGGAGATGGTGTAGTATGTGGGCGCAGTAGAATGGCTAGAGCGGCACAGCCCCACCACGGCCAAGGCAGCTGGAGACTCGCGGAGCGGCATTTGACTTATAGTGCACGAGAATGATGCCGGGCCCGGCGCAGTGATAGTGTTTGGGACTCCGCTAAAGTCCGTGGCTGCGAAAGCGCCTATCGTTTATCTCAGTCGCGTGGGCTGAGCTTGAACGTATGAACCCCCCCCCCTCCCCAATTTTTGCGGAAGACCACGCACTCTGGTCGTCGCAATGCCTATATCTTCTAGTCTCTACGCTATGTCAAGAATATCTCGGGAAAGACCAGACTACTGATCGAAACTGCGAACAGTCCGAGTCCGAGTCTGAGTCCGATCTCGGGTGCAAGAACCTGAACCAGTCTAGCAACTCTCCTTGTTTCGTTCGGGTGCGCGCGGTGGAGGCCGCCAGATAGCTTGAGGACGAGGCTTGTTTCGTACGAAAAGCATATCGGTATGTGCACAGATCATGCTCGTTCCTGTCCTAAAACGCTAGGCGATTTTTTTCTCGCAGTCTGCTAATACTTCGCGATTGCGGATGCGCGCAGACTCGGATGCATATCCGCTCTCGAACCCGGCTCTTCCGCCACCTTAACACAGTCATTGAAAATACCTACTCGCATACGCGAAGATGCATCAATTGCATGTGCTGAAATAGTGAAATACGGAGCAGGAAGGGCCGGAAACAAGGCTGGAGTAGCTGCTGCAATTCGGCCATCTGCTGCGTCGGGAGGGTCCGGTTCGGTCGGTCGGGTGACCTGTGAGCGTCTTCCTCTTGGACTACAGGATACTGCGGGGCTTATACTTCAGCATCCCACGCGGGACAGCTCTAACGAATGAGCGCTGAGCCGCGGTGTCTGAGTCGGGCAAGGCAGCGACTCGGAGGCGCTGGGCTCGACGCACGTACTCGCGATATACTTCCGCTACGTTGTTCGCGCGCGCGAATGCCTACATCATATCCTAAGAAGGTGGTATCTGCAGGTGAATGACCTCACTGAACTTCTTATCTAGGACACTCGAAGAGAAGTGTCAATCGGATAGGCGACCCGGGCATACCGCGCCCGACCGCTCCGTTGCGGTTTGTGCGGCTGATTCTAAAGTTCACGGAAGTGCGTGCCCCTCATCTCCGGCTTCACGTCAGTAAATTGTATCTGGATACATGGTATGGATATTAATCACCCCTCCGCATCCGTTCAAGTTATCCCATCTGTCTCCACCACCGAACACTACCTATACTGCCGCAAACCTGGTCCTCGAACAACAGACGAAGCCCGTACACGACCCTCCGGCATGAATAAAAAATACTCTCGCGCACTCTGACTCCTCGTACACAACAGCTGGACCCAGGAGCTGATGTTTTTTTAGTTACCGCCAGCTAGATTGGTGCATCACCAAACACATGCAAGTGTTGGAATTCCCCTTGCCCACTGCTCTCGTCGCTCGACAAGAAGCACATCCGGGACATTCCAGTGGCATTGGATAAGTTGTGTCAGTTGGGCGCGGCGACTCGCTCCCATCCAATTAATAGTTGAGCATCTTATCTTTGCACACGCAGTCACTGAAGTATCCAGATACATGTAGATCACCGAAAGAACTGGCTGCGCTGTGGGGGCGAGCTCAAGGCCTGGAGGTAGTACAGAACATATACTGCGCTCACCTTCACGGAACTACGCCTCTCCACTGCCCCAGCACATCCGTACACGACCATGTATCCCCAGGTGCTCCACCATGCATATTCACATCAGGCTATGCAATCTGACCTCTTATCCCCTTCGTCTTTTATCATAGCCACCTGTCCACAGCTACTCGGCACTGGAATCAGACGGAGGACCGCAGGACTGGAACAGTGTATACCTCGATCCTGCGGGCTCCGAGGGGCGCGGCCTAGGGTTTTCAGGTCTCGCGGACGACAACGTAAGGCAGCGGCAATTCACACATGTAGCTCTATGCTCACTACTCCCTCTATAGTACGCATATGATATTCATGCGACAGGATGTATGTCATACAGCCAGCATGACTTCCCCGAGGGACAGCAGGAAGTGAGTAGTCTAGTAAGCGATTCATGGTAGTGCTCGTCCTAACCGTATCTTCAGACGGACGGTAGCCAACAAATTCATCTTTCGCGAATCCTCCAAGACGGGTCTAGTTTATGCGACGCGACTTACAATTATTCAGAGGTAATATCTCATATCTGTCGAGCGGGGGCATGAATTGTGAATACTAGTACTCCAGGCTCAAGATGACGACTTCCGCCCATTTCCAGATGAAGACTTATTCGAGACACTCGTTTCCGCTCCCCTCGCGATACCCTACGGGGAACACGCTCCTCCTTGTGCGATGCCGGTACTCCAGCCCGTCAACGTCGCCTACGACCGACTAGAAGATACGCCCTTTTCAGGGGAGCAAGACTCGGAGTCATTCTACAATCCTGCGGCGTCTCACAACCTCGACGTCGCACACGGTCTACCTGCGCAGTCCCCTCAGGAACGCGATGCAACCTACTACGTACACGAAGATCTGCGGCACGTTGACAGTCTACCCGCTGCACCCAGTGAAGGATCGCACGCCGTCAACGATCAACCGGCCGGACGTGAAGGCCCTCCCCGAGTGCGGGACCTTTTCCCAATCCATGTGCAGCCACCATGGTTCGTTCCCTGCTTTGAGGACTCGTGGTTCATTCCCCAGCTTGTGTACGCAGGGAAAAAGGCTCGTTCAGACCAGACACTACTACCTTCGCAGTTCATGGACGTAAACGTCGCTGTATCGGATGCTGCCGATCCAGAGCGCCTCGCTCGTGCCTTGGAAGACCCTTTGGGCCCCGGCTTCCCCGAGGATGCTGGAACACTCGGTAGGATAGGTCAAAAATTCACCGTCCGCTACGTGGTGAGCACGCTTCAAATTCTAGTACATACAAGCAAAGAGGCTTACACGACGCCAGTGCATCGATCACCGCCGACAGCTAGCGTGGCAACTGACTAACCCGAAGCAGATAAACGAATACGTTTGTACTACTCGTCAACCCCCCAACCCATTCCTCCAGGCAGCGCGAATCGTTCACGGGGACAGTGAGACGGAGTCGCGCGAGGACCCCAGGTCGAAACCCCTCGTGCGTATCGCTCTGGTTGTCTTCGCCGTGCAGGAGCTGCAAGAGTACCTGGTAGGTGGCCCCTTCATTGATAATGGTCGATTGGCTCTCTTCTAATTGTGAACTCTCAGGCGAAGCTGGAGGCCGAGGACGTCCCATTAACTTTCCGTGATGTCAAAGTCGACTTCTGCCACCTACGTATCATCGCGCTTTTCAGACCCCAGCCCGCCGCCGTCCAACCTACACTCGACATTCTTCCTGAATTTCGCCATATCTACTCCAAGACAGCCTATCATTCCTAGATTCGTTCTGCTTTCCATCCCCTCGGATATTGGCTTTCTTCCGTATAGCATGCGTTGTCGCCTCGCAGTGGGTGAATACCCAGTAGTCGTGTCTCCGTGATCTCAGCTTGTACAATACTTCCCGCCCGTACGTGTATAAGTAGGCCACCATTTGGCACATGTAGTTTGTAGCCTTGATGTACTCGCTCGATACCATTCATAGCATTATCCAAATGTACGTGTGTGGTATTCGTAATGTTCTGGCATCATCTCCTATGCGGCATAGTCTCCATCGCTCCATCGAAGGGGTCGTCGTTGAGCTCCATCTCCGATGTGAACCTTCACCGCCTTCAAGGCGTGCGTCTCGCGGGACTCGCGGACGACGAACAACATAAAAATAATACACAATTAGAGAAGCTCGCAGCTACATCATTACCAATTTCCGAATGCGTCGCCCCCCCTGGGACCCGGCGGTGGTCAGACGTCGTTTACCGACATACGACTAGGAGTCGAACGCAGAATTGCTTGTACTACTACACATACACAACACTCCCCGCACTGAACTAGCCCCTATGGAGCGTGGAGTGTGGGGCGCGCGAATATTTTATATCGCGGGCCTCGCGCGCTCTACAGGCGCAGCGCGAGGTTCGGCACAATCGACGCGACTGGCAACATACTAATGAGACTGAGAGGCAGAATACGGATGTTTCCCGACAGTATTGAGGGGTACTGGGGCTGGCAGGACGGGCCGGCGGTGGTGTTTGTGGCCTAGGAGGGACTCGGAAGACCAAACGGTCATCGGGTCGACTGGCAGGTGTTGGTCCTCCAACTTAAGCATTGCGTTTGCACTGGATGTCGACATCATCTATAACTTAAAACTTGTGCTTGCTTCCTTATGGACGAGTTCTCGGTAAATGAACCACTGCCGTTCATTTGTGCAGCAGGTTCCGCAGGTTCCGCTTTCCCGTATTGACGGTGATCAGCTGTTTCTTTGTAAGGCACCTGTACAAAATTGAGCTTACAGCCTGATTACCATCGACTCGAATCCGGCGCATATAGTCGACCTCACCTTGTTCATCAGGTAAGCCAGCAGGCACATCGCACTATCGCAGTCGACGTCGGCCTAGGTGCGGCTGTAACGCGGGGCGGGGGCATAGCCAGCCTCTCCTAAGCGTGAGCGCGAGCGTAAAGAGTGTCGCGGCAAGGCCGAGATCGTGAAGCGCACAAGCTAGCGCATCAGAGATGTTTTGCTCAGGGACCTGGGACGGAATCTGGTCCCAGGTTTGCTCACGCGACCTAAACGAAGAGAAATTTGAGTGCATCAGAAACGGGTTTTCAGCGGCATTATCAATTGTGTGCGAGTTTACCACGGCGAGGGGACTACAGGTAGAGGTTCTTCCAATCGCTTTGTGGGCATTCAATCCCAAGCATTGCGGGCGCTGTGGACGACCATGATGTTCTAGCGCGACGTCCGCGGGATCAACTGCTCGGGGTGGCACCGGCGCGGCATGTATGCATGTCGGGCCTCCGATTCCCACTTCCATCGTTGTAGGCATATGTAGCCTTAAATGGTTTGAAGGAGTGCGCTCCGCCCTAGTTTACGCAGTGAGGTAAAACAGAGGGCCAAGAACGTCGCCAAGGTGTTATAGCGAAGCCCTTCCGGTTGCCGTGAGAGCATCCGTCCCAGAACACAGCGATATCCGCAGTGAGAGCCGGAAGTGGTGAAATGCACTGAGGAGTCCCGTCGCAAGGACTACGAGCGCGTTGCCCCTGGGAGCCCACCCCCTGTTACCGATAGCAGCCGGCGTGCTGTCGCTCTGTACCATCATCCCGGTTTGGTGAAGCACTTGTCGTGTTGTCGGCGAGTCGACTTTTGTAAATATGACGTCCTGGATAGGTTCAAGTCACATACCATTCGGCCCGTCAAGTGATATTAGTCGTCAACGCGTGAAGCGGTACCGGGAAGAGGCTGCGCCGAACGAAGGTACAGTGCACATTGACCTTACGAGGCACGTCCCTGGTTTATCATGCAAAGAAGATTAGACTTGCAGATTGGCTGGGTAAGATGAAAGTAACGATCACCTACCACACAATGGTAATTCGCAGCGACTCTGGAGCATATCAGACCATGTGCTGCCCGCCAGGTGAGGCAGCCGCTATATCGAATGGGTCTTAGAACGAGAATAACGAGTTTACACATTCGCGACGCAGACGACGTACTGCGTATGTTTTCGGCAATCGCGCGCCCTAGTGTCTTCGTCGTCGTTACCGTTCCCTTCCGTGCGTGCTCTACTATGCGGCTCCGAGTTCTCCTACTCTTGACGCGCCTTTGATGCACTCTCGCAGTACGCTTCTCCCGCTGGGGATCTCTTAGATAGACAAGCTCAGGAATACCAATGTGCATGTGCAGGCGGAAGCTCACAAAGGCTGTGGTCGACACGTCCTCCGGAATGGCGACGCGATAGGTGGTGAGTCCGCGTTCGCTGAGACATCGAAGCAGTAGATCCCGGGACGACACAGTAGTTCGCATGTATTGCCACAATTACTGTGCAGCTTTGAAAAGAACGTAAGCGTGTACACGAATAGGGGAATCGGATGCACACCTATGTAGTCAGTACGTCCCAGTTCGTCAGCAGTGGGGCGTGTAAAACGCATTCCCTCCGATTATGCCTGTAACGTAGGCCATGGAGCTCTCCTTCAAAGCGATCGCGCTCATAGAAGAGCCCTGTTGTAGCACAGCTATCAGGGTGACACTGTCTATAGAGTTGAGTGGATCAACGCGGCTCAAACTTCGAGTCGCTGACGTACCTCATGAACATGACCGGGGTACCGGCGGACCGTGTGCCTTGCTACTCGGTCTCTCAAGGATATGAGCAAACCTGAAGGGTCGGTCAGCCGGTATGAACGCGCCACTGCATGCGTATAGGCTCCAAGTTTTATGGGCGGCCATGAACTGCTACGCAGCCGCAGTGCATGCAGAAGTTCATACAAAAGGAGCGGCTGTGAACCGATGCATCAACTTCTACCGTTGCACCGACCAGGGCATCCCCATCAAGCATCCTTATAGGATGTGTTTCTTCAGATGAGTTCCTTCGTAGGAGTTCCAGGACAGCGGTTTATGCTCTTGCCTGAGGATGCGAGTGGGTAGTAGTATCGCTTGAGTCTGTTCCAAGTGGCAAAGTTGTGCCGAGCGCTCGCGCCAATCACTGAGGCTGTGTCGGGGT
The DNA here is from genome assembly GCF_000271585.1 of Trametes versicolor FP-101664 SS1. Classification (NCBI taxonomy): domain Eukaryota; kingdom Fungi; phylum Basidiomycota; class Agaricomycetes; order Polyporales; family Polyporaceae; genus Trametes; species Trametes versicolor. The sequence goes on along the minus strand of NW_007360332.1, from coordinate 958,182 downwards.
CCTAGCTGTACCTTCTGCAGACCCTGAACACTCCATGGCGTGCCTACTTTCAAATCCCGCGCCGGTCTTTTCCCTCGTGTACGGTGCACGCATGGTGTAGCTCCTCTCATTAATATTTATACCACCACCATAACCACGAGCATTATCCACGACTCCAGGGAACACCACACGCGCTTCTACATGACCTGAGGAATCACGTTGAAGATGATGTCAAGAGTCAGACGCGAGGAGATACTAGGCACGTCGAGTCATCGAGGGGAACATCCAAGTTCTTGAGTTCGCATTTGCCTAGCGCGAGGCAGCGTCTGACCAGGTCGTGGAAGTCTCAGAATTCTGCTTCCCAGGATAGGCCACCTGCGCAGTCTTGGAGACATGCAAGATCTGTGGCGGGGGATGCACCCTCGGAGGAGCGGAACGGATGCCTTCGAGCACGGGATTTCATTTCGGTGGCCTTCTCGCCCTCACATCGGCCTTCTCGAGCTTTCCGCACTCTCACGTTGCCCAATTGCGGTGTGGCGCGAGGCACTCGAGCCTCGAGCCGGTGAGCGTCCGGGCGGAAACCAGGCCTCATTGCAGGCGCGTGTCGATCCGCGCGTTCCGCAACATTGCAAAGGCATGTTCTCCGGGCACCGTGCAGTTCCCCTTCCCTCTTATAAGACACCTATCGCACAGATGGCGGGCGATCCGTTCCACCATCTGCGATACCATCCCCTCGTCCTTTTCCCTTCTCCCTCTTTGACTTTCCCGCCATGGGTGTCGGCGACTTCGAGAGCCCCCGCAGCCCCGCCGAGATGTCCGCGCAGGAGCGCCACGCCTTGCCTCAATACGGCTTCGGAGCGGAGGTCAGCTTCGAGCAGCTTATCGAGAGCAACCCATTCCTCTTCCGCGTCCACACCCCGAAGGAACCTTCACCTTTCTACGACAACACCGAGCCATACTTTGTGGGTCCGACGTTCGCTGACAACGTCTCCGGGTCCGCTTTCCGGGCGTCTGCTGTCTCGCCCTACCGAGCGCCGTCAACTTATACGTATGCCGACGTAGCACGGCATATGGACTGGACCACGAGGGCCGCCTCTCCATTCGTTTCGACATCATTCAGCTTTGCCTGGGCTATCTGGGAAGCCACCCGCCGTTACCACCACGGTATGAAGCACTCAGTCGAGATCGCTGTGATCGATGCAAAGGCATTGGTCGGCCGTGCAGTAACCGCCGTCGAGCTATTGAGAGAGGGTGCACCTAAAGAGTACGTGCGCTCTTCTCAACTGATACCATCTCACCTACAACGAAAATCCCCACAGCCGCCACGCGGACCACTGGAAGTGGTACCGATACGGCCTCGAGGCGCAGGACGTCCTCGTGTACGGCTATATTCCGGGCACCGCGGTGCTCGCCTCCGTTCCACTCATACACGTCCTCCCCAAGCTCCCTTCGTATATGCTCAACCCGGAGCCTTCATTACTCAAGGACACCCCGGTCTCCCGCGTCGCGTGGGCATACGACCGCAAGAAACACACCTACAAGGCCTTCTGCCAGGATATGTCCGACCGCTTCCTACGCCTCCCCGCGGACCGCCGCACGCGCGACACTTCCGTAGGGGCCGTTCGCCTCGCGATCGCGCTCCTGCGTCCATGGTTCCACCGCCTCGCGACGGACGACTTCACCACGTGCACCGCGACCGCGAACGAGCTCGCACTCAGCGTTTCGCGCTGGCCAGGGCTCTGGTGGGTGCGCGAGCACCCCGAGCTGCGCGACCTCGTGCGCTGCCTCGTGCATGTCGTCGGCGAAGAGGCGCGCGAGGCGCGCCGCACACAGGCGCTCGCGGACGCGACGCGCATGCAGGACATCGTCGGCGGGCTTGAGCACCTCGCGCGCTCGTACCAGATCCGTGGGAGCGTGCGCTTCAACGGCGTGCTCTCGACCCCACCTGTGTCGTCCACGGCATCTGTTGCGGACGAGGAGGAGGCGAAGGCGGACCGCGATCCGGTGTTTGGGATCGTCCCGATCGAGGACGAAAGGGCGAAGGTGAAGGTCACCGAGATCCTGCCGACGCCCGCCCCGACGCCGACACCAGACGTCTTCCTCCCCGTCGCCGAGGTCGCTACCCCCGTCGCCGAAGTGGCAGCTCCGGAGCCCATCATCGTTCAGCCCGCTCCCAAGCCCGAAGTCGAGGCGCCTCTCCCCGAGTCGGAGGAGAAGAACGCGCTAGCGCCTTCGCTGTCATCCTCGATGGCGCGCATGGTGTTCGGCGCGCCCGCGGAGGGCGAGTCGCCGCGCGAGTACTACGCGCGCACGGCGTCTGCGCTGCTCACGGGGTTCTTCACGGGCGCGTTCATCGCGCTGTGCATAGCGTCGCAGCACCGGCGCGAGATCTCGAACCACTTCTCGTGAACGCGCGGCTGCTGGTCTGCTTGCGTCTTCCTTTCCTCCATCCTCAACTCTCGCCCGCTCTCATCATTGTCCGTTCCACTCCCCATCCCTATCCTCATCCCCCGCTCCCCACGTTCCTATATTTGCATCAGTAGATCCAGGGTCCGATTCTTATTCGAAGCTGGAGGTGTTGGGTCTGCGAGACCCCGGCGTTGCGCGTGCAGGTAGTGCGCGCGCGGCTTTGACGTAACTTATTCTCTTCGCGTTCGTTGTTGTAGCACTAGCTAGACGCTGTACCAGTACCGCATTTCTATGCCCTATGAATGCTATGCACACATATGCACACTTACCCCCACACCCGTCGGTGCCTCCGATCTGTGTGAAGACTGTGCCCGTAAACGTTTGCGGAAATACGTGCCAAGATCGCGCAAGCTTGGCGGTACCCACCCCCGAGTATTGTGGTTGGAGGAACAACTTCGGGACCCCGCCGAGGGTGCCTGAGCCGCACATACAGGGAAGTGCTTTCGTGTCGCCGGTGGGTCCCCGAGCGCGCGCGTGAGTGAGCAACGGCAATTTACCGAATGCATTCAACACCGAACGTAGTAAAACACCGAACGTAGTACACAACCCTAGATCATACAATGATACACAGCCTCGCACGCGAGGTACACCGGGGGACACAAAGGAGGCTAAAACACATAAGGGCCGTAAGAGCCCGTGAAGCGCACATCTAGTTCCGAAGCCTTAAAACGAGAGCTGCCAGATTCTGGATCCTGGATCGCCGATAGCCATGTGCCGGGGAGAGCGTTGCTGCTCCGTTTACCTAGACCCGCTTGGGGATGCTGGGGGAGCGGTCAGATTGTTTCGGCTGTGGGCTGGAGGAGACTTACACGGGGGCGACGCCGGTGCGGGGTCCGGGGTCGGTGGGGAGGGTGGGGAAGGGGGTCTCCAAGCACTGATAGGATGTGTGAGCACGGCAAGTGTCTAAATGGAAATGAATGACTCACAGCCTGCTCGATGTCGCGGTGGGTCATGCCGGCGGGGAAGTGGGTCCTGGTGGTGAGGGGCCTGGGGATCGGGATCTGCGGGCGAGAACAGGTCAGATCATCGAGCATCTTCTGACAAGAGCTATATACTCACCACTTCCGTGCAGTCAACGAGGTCGTCGATGTTCTGGCCGAGGATGGAGAGGTCGTGGAAGACGAACTGGAACATCTGCTGGACCTTAGTCTGGTTGTTGACGAACGACTGCCACTCGCACGCGGTGCGCTGGTCGCGCGCGATCGCGAAGTCGGACTGCAGGCGGAACTCGCCGCGCAGCGGGGACGTGACCTCGCCCTGGACGGGGCCGCGCCCGGTGAAGGCGGTGCCCTTGAGCTGCGTCTCGAGGAAGAACTGCGAGTCGAAGATCTCGGGGGTGGAGTCGAACGGCGAGCCGGGCACGGTCGGGTCGACGTCGTTGGCGGCGGCGATCGTGTGCGCGGTGAGCAGCCAGACGGTCAGGATCTCGTCGAACTCGCCCGAGGACGCGTCGGCGATGCGGGCGAAGATCTGGTCGGGCGTGTGGAACGGCTCCGGGACGAGACCGTCGGGGGCGGGGCGAGTCGCGTCCTTGCGGCCGACGAAGGCGCTGAGCTGGGGAGCACCTGCGCAGTTGGACGCACCGAGGGCACCGGCGAATTGAATGCTGTGAACGAAGCATGAGCGGGAGCCCGTGAAAACCCTGGGGCGTGCTGTGCAACTCACAAGTCAGCAACACCGATGTTGTGGCGCTGGAGGAAAGGCCGCTGCTTCTCGACAACCTCGTCGAGACCGATGTTGGGGTGGAAGCCCGTCTCGATGTGCGAAAAGATCGTGATGGAGCCGTCGGCACCTCCACCGCTGTAATGCGTAGTCTAGTGAGTAATGATGATCTGCAATGCATTGCGTATGCCACTAACCCGAACTTGCCCTGCGCCTCCAGGGCCGGCGAGATGGCGATGGCGTCGTGGAACGTCAAGCGGAGAGACTCGTGCGCCTCAGCGTTGCACTTGCCGCCGTCGAAGAGGTTGGCCTGGAGATCGTCCCGGAGAGGGAAGAGAGCGCAGCAAGCCGCGTTGGTAGCGGTGTGCCTGCCGTCGGGGCACGCAACACGGCGCGTCAGGGAAGCTATAACAGAATCAGCTAGGCGACTACGATTTAAACAACGTCCACGTACCGTTAGCACCCAGGACAGCAGCGAGGGAGACGAGGGAGGTGAAGAACTTGGAAACCATGTTGCCGGTGCCGAGGGAGGTGGAAGAGAGGGGAGAGGAGTACGCTGGAGTGCTCTGAAGGTTCTGCGCCGTTTCGTCCACCTTTTATATTTCCTGGCCCTCTCGATGTCGGGGCTCATCCCGGCTCCCTCCTCAAGGAACCGAGGACGACCGCCACAATGGATTGGGAGCCGTCCTCTGTTGCAACCGCGCCTCGGACCAATCGCAACGCAAGTATTTTGTCCACCCCGAGGAACACGAGCGGGGCCGACCATGTGCAGCGCACCCGCGGGAGCGTCCGACACGTCGGTGTGTCGCGCCTCGTCCATCATGCGTCCAATAGTGACGCTTCGACGAGCGCGAGGATGCTACCATACGCCGGAAGCTCACTCGCTCGTGTGTTCCGGCATGGACCATTGCCGTAACTCACTGAGAATAATGGAGGAAGGCAATATCAGCCATCGTCGGGAATTTCTCAGTCATTTTCTCAGAATTAAGTGACGGACCTTCTGGCGAACCCGGCGACAGTTTAATAATTCTTGGCGGCGGTCCAAACGAGTCCATTTCGTCGCAGTGCCCCTACGAGCAAGTCCTGCGGTGCTCGGACGAAAGCGTTGCCGCATGGATCCTAGCGTCGTTCACATAGGCAGGGACGGCGGGCGTGGTGTCGACAGACCAAGGATGTGGGCGCTATCGCTGGAAGTTCAACAAAGATCTGTCAGCGGTATCGTGGAGTCCCATCCCCGAACTTCTATTCTTCGTGAAGAAGAAATCGAGGCAGTAAAACCCAGCAAATTGGTAGCATGAGCCGACCGGCTAACCCGTCTGTGAACACTTGGCCGGCGCAGAAGACATGAGGCATTGAGCAGACGGGCAGGCTGTGTTCAGCGCGCAAGCATTCGGAGGGCAGGTGCAGAAGGCGACTCGGTTCTTATATGCAGGACTTGTCCAAGCTGTCCAGAGACGGACGTGAGCCGCAACAAGCTCAGTCTTGCCGTCCGTCACAGGACGCAGAGTGAGCCCGAGATGCACGCCCGCGCCGAGGGCCATCGCTACATACATAGACCACTCGGTGGACCCATGTTCTGCGCGGCACAGGTGGGATCCATTGGAGTTGAGTTTGGCGCTAATCTGCGGCATGCAGAACACTCACCCTATATTTCTTCCGTCTTGGCGAGGGCTGGAGGGCCGGTACCGCTCCCACCATTTCTAAAGCGTGGACACTTGCGGCGCTCGAGGGCATACAGTTGTGCGCAAAATTTGCTCAGGCATTTTTCTGCTGTGAACAAGTGGGAGATCTGCGTTGTTTGTTTGACATATCCTCCAGGTCGGATCGGCATCCGCGGGCGAACATTGAATGTTCAAAGTGCGTATTTTGCATCGCCGCCATCCGATTCAGAGCTTAACCCTGACGATCAATTTGACTCGATAGTTGAGCTACGCCAGCGCTGGTATTTTCCAATCAGCTACCCCGGCCCCAAAGCGATGCGAGAAGAGCAAGAAACGAACCCTCGTCCACCTGTGCCTGGCGCATGCTTGACATTTAATTGTGACTTCCCAAGGTTCGAGGCACGAATAGCGTGTGTATGGGAAACCGGCGGCACTGTTGCGGCAAACACTCCTCGCGGGCCGCCATGACGAGGCTCAAACGCCTCGCAAACGTGACAAAACTCGGATTTTCCCACCATACTGAGAATGGCGGGAACGCATCCCTCGAGTCGGAGTCGAGCGTCCCAAGGAATACTCTTGGCAAAACAGCACAGAGGAACAGGCAAATGGAATCCTCTCACCACCGCCCCTTCGTTACTCGAGCACATGGCTCACCGTCAAAGTTCGTCGTCGAACCCCATACGACCCATCTTGTGTAAGCTAGGTCCGAGAGGTATCAGTCGGCATCCCCTAGCACCAGGGTGAAGAAGGGCGGCAACGTACGCGACTGCGACCCCAAACTTGTCGTCCGATTCCTCCGACTCCCATAGCTGAGGTCTTGGCGGCTCACGCGGTCCCTCAGCGAGTGCACGGTACCGCGCCGTGAGGAGCCCCGAATCATGCGTATTCGCTACCACGCGAAGCGCCGAGCACAAATCGCGCTGAATTTCCTCCAACACGCCTAGAGGGGCGCCGAAGGGCGGGCTCGACCAAGGGGAGACGGTCGAATGCGTTGCCGGCAAAATGTAGGATGCGCCGCTCGACTCATCCCCGCGTGTCCTCGGGGTGGGCTTCACAGGACTGGAGAGGTGACGTGCAAAGGCGGCACAGCACGCGCAGCTCGGGCGGTTGGTTCCGATGAGCATCTGTGCGGAAAACTGCCACATCTACATCAACACATATGCACACTTCATGTGGTGGGCTGCGACTTACGGGCAACAGGCCCTCCCTATGCACAACACGCTGGAGCACCCCATCTTCCCCAAGATATACGGAATGTGCTAGCGCCATCAGAGCCGCCTCCGAGTGTACCGAATCGTTTTCTTGTGAAACCAAGCTAGCATCCCTCTCCCCGGAGTGGCTGGGCAGGCACTTCGAGAGGAACATGTTGGCATTTGCGGCCGGTCGCGACGCAGGGGTCAAGGACGACTTGAAGGCGTTGTGCAGATAGTAGACATCGAGAGTTTGACACTGCGGTGGGACTCGGAAATCAAGTATGACCTGGGCAGCGCGCGAGAAATCTGTGAGAGTGCGGAGGTACCGTTGAATGTGTTGCGCCGTATCTTCGTACATTTCCTGCGGCAACACAGCTGTGATACGGAGTCACAAACGCTCTCATTTGAACTTTGGAGTCGCACGTGTGGCATGAAGACTAACCATCAGGGTCGAGTACTCCAGAGCGATCTCCCTCGCTGGAAATAGAATTTGCAGCCCAAGGATCTCCACGTTGACGTGGCGTTAGTATGGTGCATACTTGCGAGCGCATGTCAGACCCACCCGCTACAGGCCTAGCAAATCTTGCCTCTAGATGATATTGTCAGTCGTGGTTGAGGATATCATTCCTAAATTTCGCGAAAGAGTTACTCACTCCACTGCTCCTGTCGCTCACGCTGGCGACTTTCGTAGCCAATTCCACGAGGCACGTAGGCACAGAGAGCCTCGATCAGCGATGAGTCCACTAGTATGCGGAGGACCTCCAAGGCGATAAGTATCGTCGTGAACGCCTCTGGCTGCGTGGGTGTAGGTTTGACGCGGTGCCGATGACTACCTGGAGAGTCTTGCTCAACGAGGTTGTGCAGCGGCTCGCATATCTCGTCTATGACGGAAGCCCAAGCGTAAGCGTTGTCGGGAGTGACAAGATAATCAGTGCTGTCCTCCGAGCATGGGTCAAGGTTATGGCGTTTTAGATGTGCCGTGAGAGATGATGCCGCAGATGAGTCGGTAAGGGTAAGGGTTATGGTGGATGGAGTAAAACCCCGCATTTTCTGCGAAGTCAGAGCGCGGCGGAGAAGTACCGTGGGATGATAACCCCAGACATTGAACGCAAGGGCGATTTGTGCCCCGACTTGGGTATACACACGACGCATGATGAATGTCATAAAATGTCTGGATGTGGTAGGAGAACGGAATGGCTGTCGAATGAGATAGTGTAGAAGGGTTACAATGTCCCGAAGGTGAGTCCGAAAATCAACACAGGCGCTGTGTGCGGCAGGGAGGTGAAATGACGATTGCGCTTCATCTGGGTGCGTTGCACGGTATGACAATCGAGAACTCACGGTACGACTGCCTCCTCGTCCCAGTGCGACAACAGTGCGACCGCCTCGCGTGCTTGCTGGGGGGGAATCTTCAAGAGGGCTGGGCCGGGAACAGACCCATCTGCAGCAGTATGCATTTCATCGCGACTGCACACCAAAAGAACGACGCGGTCCGTCTCTAGGTTGCCAGTCACGGCGGTAGACTTGGCAGCGCCATCACCTATAGTGAGCACCTTGGATATGCTCTGGAAGATCTCGAGTATTTGAGAATCCCCTGAGCGCAGCTTGGTGGACTTCGCAACATGGGTCTTGCACCCCGAGAGTGAACGTGTGAGAGACTGGATCTCGCAACGAAGTTGGTCGGATATGGTGGCCTCACGCGCTGGCGCAGGGAGGTTGCAGGCAGAGGGAAGAAAGCCATTAGATATAGAGCACGGAAAGTCTGTACACATGGGAATGGGCCCGACAGCAAAGAAGGTGGTGGTGGTGGTACTAGGTCAAGCTTGTGTATACATGAACGCCGGCGCCAAGGTTGGTCTGCACCTCCTCCTTTCCGTCCATGATGTTGAAATATAGTAATACTCCCAGAAAAGCTGATGCAGGATTCGTTGTATAAATCTCATTGGAAAACTTGCAACGCTCTGACTGTAACAACGCAGGGTCTGAATCCATGGTGTACACCGCATATACGCGTTCAAAAACTCGTACTAGGTGCGATACTTTCATCTACACATCGACAATTTGCACCAAGCTAACATGCTTACAGAACCGCTACATCTATCAGAGGCGTGTCGCGATTATTTTCCACAGGTTCCTCCAAGCACCGAGTGTAAATGCAATATGTCCGGGCCCTCCAGCGCCCTAGAGTGCTGGGTGACCTGCGCCTCTCCGACATCCGGCGTGGGGTGGCATGGGTGAATATCATGTCGGCCTCAATCGGATCTGAACGAAGGCGACGACCTCGGGTTATACGGTGTACGCAGGGCCTCGTTTCGCAAGTCACTATTCGAACCGTTGCTCTTCAAGCGCTCCCTAGCCCGAGACCTTAGTGCGACCCTACGCTCCTCGAAAAGATGACGCAGACTGGCATCTACTCTGATCATCGGGGGGCTAGCATGTACGCGGAGCTTACTCCATGGCCCAGCGGCGTCTTGACGCAGCACGGCACGAGTCGCCGGGCCTTTTCGTCTACAAATTAGCAACATACACCGCTTTCCTCATGTCGATCCATGCATCGTTTATTCAACTTTAGCTCAGTACGACTGAGATCATGTAGGAGCTGCGGGACTGTGCATTGCTGTAAACTTGCGCGAGGGCCCTTCAGGCCTCAGGCTCTTTCGCATCGACGGGTGAATGACATTCCAGTGATCGTGAAACCCGGGCCATGACTTGGAGAAAGCGCTCTCACCGCCGCCCAACATCGTGGCGTCTTGGCGACCTTGATCTGCCACCACAACATAGACGCCACCACTGCCTCCCCCTCTCGCCCATGCTCTACTTGCGCAGTTATTTGCTTATTGATCAGCGCATACCAGTGGTTGTTAGACGCTGCTCAGTACAGCGAGAATCCCTTCCTGATCGCAGGCGAGCGCCTGAAACAGCATGCTTTGGGCCGCGCGGACCGTCAGAATGGCATCTTCACTGATATATCAATGCTCTGCTGCTGCTTCTCTCCAACTCACTCTTACCAGCCAGCCGCGTGTTCGCTCGGACCTTGCTACTCATAAGCAGGATCTCGGAGATTTCTGAGAACACCCGCAACATAGGACGCAAGTTCACGACCGGCGCCTCTTAACCACTCGAACCTCTTGTGGACGCCACCATGACGGTCCGCACAGGCATGGGCACATCGCTCCTTCTCTCCGCTCTCTTGTTCCAAAGCGCGTACGGAGCGCTTGTCCCCGTGGACCCCACCAAGTTCAAGGTCGGCGAGCTCAAGTGGTCAAATTGCACTGGGGAGGACGTCGTTCCCGGTGCAGAATGTGGGTATGCGGTGTAAGTCGTCATACTCATACTTCAGGTTTAGTTCAGCAGGGGCTGACGACATACCGTAGTGTACCTTTGGACTACTTCAATCCTAGCGCAGGTGTTGCCAAGATTGCTCTTGGGCGGTTCAACGCGACAGCTGCTACGAGGAAGGGCAGCGTATTCCTGAACCCCGGCGGACCCGGCGGGCCAGGTGTGAGCCTGGCGACAGTCTCAGGTCCTGACCTCCAGCAGCTGGTATGAGCGGCAGCACCCCTACGTTTTGCAGTCACCTCAACACGTTTGCACGTGAAAGTCCGAACTCCCGCAATTCCCCCTTCCCCCTGTTCCCCCTGGCCCCCCGGAACGTGCCGGCCTAAATAGACGCCAGCGCCACCCGCCGCGCTCGGTTCCCAGTTAGGACCCGTCTTTCGATCACGTCCGATGTGCTGCCTCATCGACGTGCTCGATCCCAGGGGTCGTCACCCGGCATGCTCTCGTCTGGGACAACGCTGGTGAGTGCGGGCGGGAGGGCGAGAAACCTACACAGGGCATCTGTATCCGTACCTAGTCCCCTTCTCTCATCTCCGGCGACACCCTCCCCCTCTGTACTACTTGAAGATCCTCTCCTGTTATTCTTCTGCTCGTCATGGCTAATGATATCGTCTGCACGTCCCAAGGCTGTGGGAAGCTCGGAGTGTCCAGCTCCTGTGGGCACAGACAATGCGCAGCCCACTGCCGTACAGCTCTCGCAAGCTGTGGATTTCGACCTCACGACCAGGCTCGCAAGCTGGAGCTCGCCGCGCGCGAGCTAGCAGCCCAACAGCGTATCGACGCCCCAGTCATTGCTAGCCAGGGCGGTTTCCATCTTGACCGTCCACAGCCTATCCATCCACCCGACCCACTCCCAGCGCCCGGCATCATCCCCCTGCCTGCAGCAACCCCTATCCCGGCAGTCCCTTCCAGCGGGAACCGTGCGCCAGAGCCAGAGCCGACGCTTCCACAGAGAGAGCTTCAAGTTCCCATGGCGCCAGAGTGGAAACGCAAGTGGGAGGCAGAGCGGAGCCGTGCCATGAGCGAGCGGGATGCGGAACGAGAGCGCCGTGAAAATGAGAAGGCAGAACTCGAGTCGGCAACGCTATGGTTTTGGGCCGAGGTACGTTACAATATCCACTCTCCCAAGGGTCTGCACACTCACAGTAGAGCACATGTAGAATGATGCACCCCCCACATGTGAACGCGTACAGGGCCTGAAGGCGTACCCAACTATGAAGCTCTCTGACCGGCCGCGCACACTGCAGAGGTTCGACCTCGGTGAAACGGACGACATTCAAGTGTACGATCTCGACTCTCGGTACTGGCAATACCAGAATGTGTCTGACGCGTTCAACGTGAAGCGCAACCGCGTCCTGCTCATCCGCCGTGTTGGAGTCACCCTCTGCGCAGATGTCGACGCGCGCATCGTGGATGCTGAACGTGCCAGTGTTAGCTCACCCCGCAAGGGCGTTCACAATACACCGATGCCGCCTCTGGCGGGTGACCCTTGGGCTTCCCACCGAGCGAAGCGTCCCCGCGAGGATGACCAGGCATTCTCACATCGCCACACCGCCCCTCGTCTAGCCCTTTCGCAGCTCTCCCCCTCTCATCCCATCACACACTCGCACTGGCACCCTGATGGGTATGCGGTATCGCCGTTTATGCTCCCTGCAGCCCTTCCATTCCACTCGATGTTTGGGTCACCTGCCGTGGGTGGATCACCCTCTGGGCTTGCATCCCCACTGGCGCTCACATCACCGACACCAGGTACACCCACCCACTTGCCAGCCCCACCATCGACACCTGCTCCTCTGTGGTCACCACTACCTACGGCGACTCTGGGTACCTTACTGAGCTCATCCTCGGTAGCCTCTCCTCCGGCATCCTCGCGGACCTCCTCATCCCCAGGCCTGCTCGATGAACCACTACAGACAGATGCACTCACCAGCACACCGTACCGGGCATCTGGGCTTGGACTTCAGGGACTCCCGGGACCACCATCCTCAGCTGATGGACAGCTCGACGATTGCATCCTCGACGAGCTCTGGACTGCTGGGCAGGTGTTTGTCCCTCTTGGAGCAGCGGATCTAGTCTGGCCGCAAGGTCTATACACCCGGGATCTGGCCAAAGGACTATCTATTCTGGCGACACTTCAAGCAAACATATCTGCAGCGGCGGGCGAACGGATCAAGGACTACAAGCTTGCCCTCCTCCCTGAGCACTTTGCGCAAGTCTTCCCTGGGTATCGGTTCGTCCTCAAGACGTACTACACACAACGTTCTGTATGGAAGGCGGCAACCGAGGCGCAGCGCACCGCGATGCTACAACAACCACGCACCAAGCCACATGGGCTATGGACAACATACCGCTTGCAGCTGCCAGCGTGGACGCTCCGGAAGGTGCATCGCAAAGGGGCATAATATTATTACAGGCTCAGGCTATACTTTGTACAGTTCGCTCACTTTGTATCTACTCTTGTTTTGTCTACAATATCTCGCATATTCCATCTGCATATAGTGGAGAACATCCCATTTGGGAAGCATGTGATAGATGGTCTTCCGTGAAGAGCGTACAGCCGCATATGACTCGCAGCTGCGAGCCGCCATGTTCAACTACACTCTCAACCATTCCCTTCTCATATTCTACCTGGACATACTCCCCTGAGCACACAATGTCCTCCTCTACTCCTACTCTAGGCTCTGAATCACCGGCATTCTCCAGCTTTGAAGACTATGCATCCGGAGACATGCTCGGTCGCTCGACTACACCACCTCCACCGTCCAGCCCATTTGCGGATAACAGATCACCTACACTACCATCTACATCACCCCCTGCACGCAAACGTGCTCGTTCAGATAGCCCACCACTGAAGGAGATCGGGTCCGGTGGCTCCGGCCCGCGTACACCCAAGAGGAGGAGGCGCTCTGCAGGCATCATAGGACAGGAATGCTGGGTGCGTTCCTGGGAAGGCCAGTGTCTTTGCATACTGTGCGAATCAGAGAGAGCGGATGCGGAGATGGATCGGGAGTTTGCCAGAATTCGTGCAAGCTACAACGCATACCGGACACCGTCTCTTTCCCCGCGCCTGACTCTCGAAGACTCAAACACGCTCGCGTCGATCGCGTCACTACTCAAGAGCCCAGAGCCACCCGTACCCCAGTCCTTGGCCGCCTCGCCTGTTCTCTAGGTGGTAAGTCCCCCCCGAAGCCCCGTTTACATTGTTGAATTCCGCTGAGTCCCTCCCCAGACAGAAGTCTCGCAGTTCGCATTTCTATCCTCGTTGTAGCCATACCCTGTTGATTTGTCTGTCTGTATCGCGCCCTCCACCCAATTCAATGTCAACCATAAACACCGTCACATCGAAGACATGATCAATTCCTTCACAATATGCCTTCTGTGAAGCAAAGCCTAGGTGAACAGTATATAGGACAGCCTGGGGGTCCTCGAATGCACAGACGTCTTACCCCCCAACCACGACGTTCCTGCCATCAACGCTCCGGCCCCGCCCCTCCAGCCCCCGGTGTTTCTCCCCTTTTAGCGATACCTCCCACCCAGTGCCGTATCATCATTATCCTCTCATCCTCTCATTTTCACCTATACCCGCCGTCATGTGCCGCGATCTTGAGTCCTTCATCAACGCGTCCAAGTCCCGGTGGCAGCCTGTCCCGCGCGGTGTCAAGCACTACTGCAAGCTGTGCAACATGGGCCCCCTGGTCCCGAAGACAGTCGATGCGCTTGGGCCCAACACTGGCCGAGATGCGATTGCGGTAAGTCATGCACATATCCTACAGTAACTGCGCCTTACGCATACCCCACACAGTGTCACCCACACGACGAGAATGGAGTAGAGATCCACCCTCTCTATTACATGTTTGTCAACAATGCGCGCGACGATGCCCCTCCTACATTCGCCCGTTGGCCAACACCCCGAGCACGTCCCCTTCGACCATGCATGATCAGTGACTGTACCGTCAGATGCACCGCACGGAGGTGCACCCGCCAGCGCTGTCCCAGACACTGCGAGATCGCCGGTGGGTGTGCGGTACACAAGGCTCTCAGCGTGACAGCGAGGATTCAACTGGGACAAGCACCTACGATGCCGTCCAGCAGGTATGAATTACCCCATGATGACAGTGCAGTAGCAGCTCACATTTGCGATTCACAGCTCTTCAGTATCGTACCTGGAGCCACGCACCCACGAGGAGGAACGCATACAGCTGGCGGCTGCGATAGCCGCATCTCAGTCAGGTACCACACTCGACAGCAACACATCCTCCCCCTCCGTCAAGCGTCGTAGGCTCCTCTCATCCGAGGAGAACTCGGCCAACTCGAGCCCATCCTCCATATCAGGGTCACCCTATGCCATCGTCCCACAGACTAAAGAGGAAGAGGAAGAACACCTTGCAACCGCCTTGGAAGCATCGCAGGCAAGCTTTCGTTGCCGGTCACCCCACTCGACATCCTCAGCTGGCGGCCCATCTACATCTAGTGTCTCCTCCCTTGGCTTCACCAACAGCTCTGCTAGCGATTCCTCCGGTTTCTCTCGCTCGAGCACTGGCTTGCCCTCGTCCCTCTCTCCTGGCCTGGCTGAGGCTGCTTATGTCTGGAACCCTGCTGTTCTCAACTACGTCCGCTCAGCTTATGGCTCATCTCGGTCTGGATCGGTTGCAAGCTCAAATCAAGATGAAGGACAGGACGGGCAGGATGTGAAGGGAAAAGGCAAGGCAGTTGTTAAGACAGAGTACTCGGAGCGTATCAGTGACTTGGACATCATCGACTTGACGGTGGACGAGGATTAGCTATACATTGTTGGCATGTCTACCTATTGATTTGTATACTAAAGTCTATTTGTGTCCTATCGAAACATGGAACCTCTCCACACACGGATGCGAGGACACAACGGCGAAGGAGGACACCAAAGCCATTGTGTGCATTCCCTCGTGAAGCATGTAGGCGAATTCCGGGAAACCCCCCGCGAAGCAGCGTCGTGGGTGCAATCGAGACTGACGCGCTCTTGTAATCGAGACGAACGCGCTCTTGCAATCGGGACGGACGCGCTCTTACAATCGGGACGGACGCGCTCTTGCAATCAGGACTGAAGCGGCAATTGCACGCTCGGGGGGACAGCTCTGGGGCCGTGGGGTGGGGAATGAGCGGAGGGGCGGAGGGGCGGTGACATCCCCGAGCTCCTGACACTCTACCATCTGCGTACACCCTGCGACCTCTGCACCCTGACGCCAGACGGCCATGCCGGACCTGCACGCCCAATCACGTCGACAGTGCCATCTTTGTCGCGGTTCGCCGGAGGACACGCGACAGCGACACAATGGCGACAGGCGCGGACACGGAGAACACGACGAGGGATGTGGACGCTAGGGACGACGAGCGCGTGCCTCCCTGGTGTCGTGACTTGGCCGAGGCGTAAGGTACGCGGCCTACGGGCGGGGCAGGTGGGCGAGGAGGATGGCGGAGACGTCAGCCGGATGAATGGGACAGCAGGTCTCGTACGACGACGTACCCATGGACGACGCAGAGTGCAGGCGTGCACGGCCGTGACCTATGCACTCTTGCAATCGCAACCGACACGTTCTTGCAATCGTGACCGACGCGCTCTTTCGATCGAGACCGATGCACTCTCGCAATCGCGACCAACACGCTTTCACGGGCAAGCTGCAGTACGAGCCTAGAGGAAATATTGGTAAGGTGAAACCAATGTAGAGGATGGGACGGATGGCATACCTCGAGCACCCTCGCGAGACGCATAGTCCGGCATAAGAAGCAGAAAAACAAGCAGAAAACCCTGTAGAAAATAACACGTGTGCGTGGGGAACGAGTCTTGCGCAGCATACGGGGTGCACCGAGGAAAGTATTAGCAATTCAAAGTTGCGAGGGCGACATACCACGGCGACTCAGCAACGACCCAGTCCCTACCCTGCCTAAGACACGCTGCCCTCTCATCTTGGCTTCGTCTCATTGCCCCTTGCCCAGGCCTGCCGTCTATTCCACACCGCTGATGTCGTCCTTGAGAGGGAAGGTGCCACAAATTGGTGGAAAGATTCTGTACGATCGAGGCTGGCCGGTCATCGAGGAGTGACCGAGAGCAGAGACGTACAGGCGGTGGACATGGTAAAGTTCTAGCAGATGAAAGCTATGGGAACCTGTGCCCTAAGGGACATCACAGACTGGCAGTGCACCGACAAACAAGACAAGTAGGTGTCGAGCGGAAGTGGGAAACCAGAGGTCGTGGTGGAGAGAGAGGAACAAACGACATCAGCAGGCCTGAGACAGTATGCATGGGAACCTAATATGCCTAGGCGCCCATGGAAAGCGCTCACGCGAAGCCTCTGCTCTCGTATGATGATTCACTCCTGGACCTCACCAGCGTCCACCGCCGACAACCGAGCAGCTCTCAACCGAGCAGCTCTGCAAAGAAGAAGAATGTCTATGTGACCAGCCCTCCCCTATGCTCCGCTGACAGATCCCCACCGCCCCGACCCCGCGCCTGGCCTGCGCCCCGCGACCTCCACACCCCGACGCCGGACGGCCATGCCGAACTCGATGAGCCTCCACCGGGTAAATACCCCTCTCACTCTGACAACGCTCTTGCGCAGCTCAAGGGAATGTAGGTACTCTGAAGAGGACTGGCCACGATCGCTGCCGCGGAGTACCCAATCACACATCCGGGCGATGGGAGCAAGCCGTACGCCAACATCTGCGCCCACGGGGCCAGAAGACGCATGCGCGGGGCCGCAGGACCGCCACCGTGACTGTTCCTGACGACGTGATGGCAAGCGCAGACACAACGGCAGCAGGCGTGGACGCAGAGAAGACGACCAGGGACGTGGACACGACAGGGCAAGGACGGCGAGGACACGTCGAGAGCGCACCTTACGTCTGCCCACCACGTACGCGCTACGACGACGATGGCCACGGAGCTGGCTCGACTAGAGCGTAAGGTATTCAAACGCCACTATTGACTTCGTGCGCGCCGAGACTCACCACGCCCGCAGCGCACCGCCCCATCGTCCCCTAGTGGCTCGTGCAAATATCTACGGACACGGGCGCGCCGACGTCTGCGGAACAGAACGTACAGCGGCGGCGGGGGCGGCGGCACAGGCGACCAGACGATCGTGCGCATGCGAGGTACGACGCCTGCTTGCACGGTCGCAGACGCCTGGAGATGTGAGGTGTTGTGGCGCGAGCGAGGTGAGCTGAGGAAGGAATAGCATGCCAATGCAAACTTCTATGCTGACAAGCTAGTTGCAGGTCGCTCGCGCGCAAAACTACGCATACAGACTCCACCATTCACAGCGATGTCGCCGCTGCCCGCCGACGTCTGCGCCGCATCACATCCTGCGGGCGGCCCCGTGCTAATACGCCTCCTCCGCGCCAAACATAACACACTGGGGCGCACCCCCACGCCAGCACTCCCAACACCCCGCACATGGTCCGCGCCTGCCGGCAAGTGCGTACCTTTGCCGCACCTGGCCTGCACCCTGCGACCTCCGCACCCCGACGTATCCTGCAGCGACTGTCCGGACGACACGCGACAGCGACAGCGACACAACGACGACAGGTGCGGACACGGAGAACGCGACGAGGGACGTGGACGCCAGGACGACGAGGGCACTTGGCCGAGGCGTAAGGTACGGGAGCTACGACTGCAGACACGCTGCAGCGGGGCGAGCGCCGCGCGACATTCCCTGCGCCCCCTTCCACAAACGCAAGCTCCCAGAGCGCGACGAGGCCACCACAACGTACGTATCTCGCGCTCGGACAATGTCCCCACGGCTCACGATGCATCGCCCATGACAGCAGAAAATCAGCCGCAGAACGGCAGAAAAACAGGCCGCCGCACGTCGACGTCGACGTCTGCGCTGCGCTACACCCCGCACCCCGCGCCTGGCCTGCACCCCGCAACCTCTGCACCCCGACGCCGGACGGCAATGCCGAACTTGACGAGCCTCCACCATGTAAACACCCCTCGCACTGACGGGGCCCGGTCCGCGGCCGTGCCCCCGTGCCAACACTCCTGCTCGTGAACAGAGTGACCCTGACGCCGGTGCGAGAAGACGCACGCCCGGGGTCGACATCCCCAGCGCTCAGTTGACGGCCGTGCCGGACTCGACTATCCGCAGTGATTTCGCCGCCGCACGCCAACGTCTGTGCTGCGACACTCCGCACCCCGCGCCTAGCCTGCGCCCACGCCACCTCCCTGCTGACACTGCTCTTCATATGCATCTACAGATGATGATGTCAACCCAACCGCGAAACTATGCAATGTTGGCCTGCAGGTCTTTCTCGCAGCTGGAGGCAATGCTGCGAGAAGAGACCTGTAATGCCCGAACCTTATGAGGACGACAAGGACACGCGAGGTAAACCCGAGCACGACGGCGAAAAGGAACACACAGAGAACAGAGACAGGACCCAGATGAAGAGGAGACTAAAGGGAAGGCGGAAGCCCCAAAACATGAGACCTGAGGGTGGGGATGCGGGAACGTGAGGGACAGCGAGTGAGTGAGTGATCGACAGTCCGCCGGGTTGGAAGAGAGGGTCCCTGCAGGCGCTTAGGTGTTTGTCACTGGCCCTGCTGTCCCTTCGGCCTGCCATCATCACCGCTGCCACTAATAGCCGTCCTGATCAAGAAAAAGAAATAGAGACAGGAGCCGAAAAGGACTGGGTAGATGCAGGCGCGGTCGCTCCTTTGACATTGATTGGGTACGTTTTCCCTCGTCCCTCGTGTACTTCTCCTAGTCTACTATATGCTCACCCCCCGCGTCCGCCGGAAACCCGTCCCTGCACACCGCATCCCCGAACACTGACACCTCCACCCCGCTCCCCCTGATGCGTCTGCGACACCCCACGCGGAAATACTCGCCGCGCAGCTGATTGAGCGGCCCGAACAGGATGGCGCCGTCCTGAATTCCCTTGCCATCTGTCACCCTCCGCCAAGGCCCGCAAGAACGTCCAGCTCTGCACGCCCTCCCCCTCCGTCGACTCAGCTACCGCCGCCGCTGCCGACCCGCGCTCGACCTCCGCAACGATCAAGCTCGCCCGCTTATCCGTCGACGACCCGAACCGCAACGCCTCGCCCACCCGGTGCGGCTCCATCGCCGCGCTCACAGTGATCGTGCCGACCCCCGTCTTTGTGCTTCCCGGGCCGACCGTGCCCTCGCTCACCGCGCATATCGACTCCATCCTGCCGACGATCTTGCATACATATGTGCTCGCGCGCATCCCTGGCCAGCCGGAGGAGGCGCTGCAGTGCCCGCACTCACCGCGTTCTTCGCCGCCGCTTTCTCCGTTGAGCTTGCGCGCACGCATGGGAAGTAGCTATACATTGTGTTGGCATGTCTACCTATTGTGGTGTATCACTATTTGTGTCCTATTGAAACATGGAACCTCTCCGCACACGGATGCGAGGACACAACGGCGAGCTCCGCACAAACACACCCGTGGTTGCATCGTGTGCATTCCCTCGTGAGGCGCGTAGGCACATTCCTGGAAGCCCCCAGCACCGCGCGCGACATTGCCCGTGGCCCGCGACATTGGGCGAGGAGGACCGAACAGAGGAGGCAGGCAGCGCACTGTGGGCGAGGTGAGTATTAGCGTGCACGGAGTGACGGGTGGCAACTGCATACCTTGCACTCTCACTGAGCCCCGGGCGGCAGGAATAACTGCTGCGAGGACGACCGCTGCAACGAGCCCGTCGTACGGGCACGATTGCAGGGTGCAACCTACGATCAGAGCGCTATGGGCGGAGGCGGAGGAAGGACAACGGCATCGTGGTGGGCGAGAAGTGCACTAGCGCATGCCGCGGAACGGGGCGCGCGTCGCATCCTGCGGAACGGGGCGCGCGTCGCGTCCTTCTGCGGTTGCGCCATCCCGCGGACGAGCGGGATGACCGTGTACGGAATGTTGTCGCTGAGCCCGGGGCCCAGTGCGGCTTGCACGGACGCGGGGATGTGCGTGAGGAGCTCGTTCTGGAGGAGCGCGCCGCCGACGGTCACGCCCCAGATCTACGTAGCAGCATATATATATATATATAAATCAGCAGGCGCTCGGATGGGGAAGGATGGGGCGGAGGGCTCACTGGAGCGAAGGAACGCAAGAAGACGAAGAACACGAGTGCGAGCGCGTTTGACGTGACAGGCAGCGGCGCCAGGACAGGGAAGGAGTGGGGGATGGAAAAGACAGACCGAGAAACAAGGGCAAGCTCGGGAACTAACCCGGGCTCGCGCCAGCAGCCAGCAGATGACATCCAGCCACAGTGGAAACCCATAGAAGAACGTTGAGGTGCACCTATAGTGTCCCGCGATCAAGCAGCGTGGCGGTGGCGGGTGGAACAAGCAGGAAGCATGAGCGCGGGATGGACGAGCGGAGCCAGACGGCGAAGAGAGAGGCCTGGCGGGCGCGCAGAGAGGACGGCGGAGGGACGTGGACGCACGACCTGTCCGAGGTGTATGGAGTCTCTGTCGAGGGGCGGTCGAGACTCGCTATCATGGGGCCATAGATGCCTGCGCAAAGCTGTACCCTGGGCACTCGAGGACTCAAAGTCGTTCGAGCACCGTCGCTAGACACAAAGTCCGGCGTAACAAGGGGCGATATGAGTAAAATAACCTGTAGGAAACGGTACGTGTGCGAGGGGAACGAGTCTTGAATAGCAGAAGGGGTGCACCAAGAAAGTGTCAGTAGGTCAAAGTAGTGAGGGCGACGTACCGTGGCGATAGCAGTGACCCATTCCCTACCCTGCCTAAGAGACCCTGTCCCCTCATCTTTGCTTCGTCTCATTACCGCTTGCTCATGCCCGCCGCCTATCCCATGCTGTTGATGTCGTCGTTGAGAGGGAGGGCGTCACACATTGGTGCAAAGATGCCATAGGACCGACACCGGCTGGCCTTCCAGGAGTGGGCAAGAGCAGAGACATGCAGGCGGTTGATGGGCATGGTACAGTTCTATGGGACATGAGAGGCTGCCAGTACTCTGGCAAACAAGTACGCGTCGAGCGGAAGTGGGGAGACCAGAGGTCGTGGTGGAGAGAGAGCTGAGCAACTACCGAGATCAGCCCTGTGCCTAGCGACGGTGGCCAGACCCCCGAGCACCGCTCGCTCTCACTATGGGAGTCATGCATGACTCGTGCCGTATCCACCTCACCATTATCCATTATCCCACCCTGCGCTCACCACAACCTCGACCGGGACACTCTCTGGCAGAACGTTGGGAGAAGACGCATGCCCGCCCGGGGCCGCAGGACGACAGGAAATCGGCGTAAACGTACCTATTTACAAGCAGAACGAGAACAATGTGCGGGTAACTGTCAAGAGTGCCGGGGCGCGGGCGTCGGTGGGAGCACAACGTGCTGGAGGTGGAGGTTCTGTAGCGGTGAGCGTTGCGCTGTGGCCTGGCCCCGATCGATCGTGATTGACATGCTCTTGGAATTGCGACCGACGCGCTGCTCGCGATCACGACCAACGCGCTCTTGCGATTCAGACTGAAGCACGCAAATGGCGTACATGCCGTCCGATACCTCCACCTGAACAATCTACGCACAATGGCGGGCGCGCACGGACGATGGGGGCGGATGTGGGGGCCGCGAGTGGCATGCAAGGATGCGGATACGTCGATGAAGGCAACAGGTACGGGCACCGGCGGTGCACTACCCGCCGAAGTCAGATGTTGATTCACGCGCTCTGCACCGACGCCCACTGAACTCGACCATCCGTGTAGGGCGATACGCCTCCTCCGCGCCCTACACGACACACACTGGGGCCCTGCGACACGCTAGACCATGCAATCAAGACCCCCAATGTCGATAGGTACCCGGTCAATGGCACCCGCGTGCATCTTGATGAGGTCGAAATTCCGCTGTCGAAGTCGAAATTTCATCTCGCCGGCAGACGGATTTTCGTGAGCACGATTCAGAAACCTCCGTCCCGTCGGCGACGCGCCATGCCAAGCTGCGGGGGCGACCCGCTCGCGCGCAGAGTCGCGCGTGGGTCGCGATAGGACCCCCGCCTATGCTGCAAGAGGTCCGATAATAGTGCTGTACAAAATGACCTGTAAACAGGCCTTATGTCCGATAATCATGCGGTATATTAGGCCCTTATGGCTAGCTATGTCCGATAATATGTGCTGTATAATGGGCCTTAGGGCGCTGCAGGTCCGATCCGTTATGCTGACAAAAGAGGCAGCTGCCCGGCCGGCCTACCCGTATCTGCCGGTGGCTGTCGAGGAAGACTGAGCAGAATGGTGCCCACTGGGCAGCACTGGGCTCGTATTTGGGGGTACGATCTCCATATGCTGGACAAAACGGTCCGTTGAGCTTGCTCCACGGTACGTCTACCCAGGAGACTAGACAAATCGAACCCTTATGCTGCACGAGGTCCGATTGTCATGCTGATAAAAACGACCGTCAAAATGGTATGTACCATTATCATGCTGTATATAATCCCGAAAAAGTATGCTGATAAATGTGGTCAAATTCGAGGGTTTTGCGATCGGACCTTTGGCGGCATAGGCGGGGGTCCTGTCGCGATTTCATGGGCGGTTCGGAGGCGCCCGGGGCACGTCGGCGGGGGCGTGCGGGCTAGGGGAGCTGGGATGGTGGTCGCAGGCCTCGGACCGTGTAGAACACAGAATGTATCATATAATACTACTAGTAGCGATAATAAGGAACATGATTCTGCCTCGCCAGCTTCGCAACCGTCAGCTCATTCTTCAGCTTGATCATTTCGTCCAAGAAAAAGTCATACTTGTCCGCCGACATCTCCCTGATTATTGCGTGATACCCCCCCAGCCACACGTTCGTCTGCTCTGCGATAGACGAGTTAAAAAACCAAGTGTCATCTGCGTTGCGGATCTCGGGGAAGGCGTATGGGTTGCAGTGGATGGAGCAGGCCTCGTCGGTCTTCTTGTGTTTGCACTTCCAGTGGAAAACGTCGACCGGGAGACCGATCTCCTTGTGGAGAGTCTCCCCGTTGGCAGCGCACCAGATATAGAGTCGGCAATTGTTGTCATAGAGCGAGACCCGAGGGCGTAGTGCCGGATCAGGCCATGTCTGCTTGTACAAAGACTAGACCATATGAGCAAGATGTCAACAGCCGCACGGTGCACTAAAATGATGGACGTACGCATACTTGACGAACACTCTCCGAACCGTAGAAGGTTTCACGCCGGATGATGACGCCGCAGGGCCGCACAATGAGCTGTTCGTTGTGCGTCCTACGGCGACCAAACATCGCGCGCAAAGTGCGCTTGGGTACGGCGGGCTTCTCGGGGCATGGCACGGTCGTTGCGTGAGTTCCGTGTTCATCGGCTACGTTGGCATGGGCAGCACCCGACGAGGTGGCAGGCTCGGCGGGGGCAGCATGGGCGTCAGCTAGATTTAAGCCCGCACCAGCCGCTGCAGGCGGACCCTCGTCCACGTCGACACGGATGCGGCCAGCGCCATCGACAGTCTCCTCGACCTGCACCTCCACCGTACCATCCTCGTGGGGCTCGACCTGCGTTGAATCCTCAGGCTGACTGCCCGTGTTGGCACGCTGGAGACGACGGCGCAGTGTGAAGAGCGCCTTATTCTGGAGTGCCGCATACTCCTCGACGGCACGATGGGACGGCAAGTCGCAGGTGCGAAAATTTCCTACCCGCTGTTCGTTGCAGGCCTCGATGTAACATAGCGTGTTGCGGCTTTTGTGGGACGGACAATAGTGATCCTGGGTGGACGAGAGGGCCTCGGTACAGTGCCGCACCTTGCAGCACGGCCGACCGATTTCGATCCCGTCCGTGATCACCGCGTCCACAAAGCCTGAAGAAGTAGCGGTCAGATAGCAAGTCGCAGATGTGGGTGGATGCACACCTGTAGAGCCGTCAGGCTTCTTATACTGCCGGACGCACTTGTCGCAGCAGTGCAAGAACTCCGGCTGCCCCGACGCACGCATGTGGTCGTTCCGTGCTTTCATAGCGGCGGAAAAGCGTACGCTCTGGTCGCCCTCCTGGGGCACATGCAGGACGTACTGCCGATCGCGTGCATCCTTGAGGAGGGCCAGTATCACAAACCCGTCCGATACGTGCTCGGTGCGAAGATGGTACCGGGCGATGCGGCGTGTCTTTGCATCCAGACCAGACAGGGCACGGTCGTATATGTGTGCCGAATTTGTGTGGGAAGTCCAGGATAGCAAGGAAAGGGTGGTGAATAACTCCAGGACGCGGCGTTCGACGAACGTGTGCTCAGCGACCTGTATGATGTCAGGGATGCCGGCATAATAGATGCGTTGTTTGGCGTGGACGGTATAGTTGAGCTTGTATACTGTGCCGCAGCCTGAAAAAGCAATCAGCGCACATTGGAGGAGGAAAAAATGAGCACCATGACCTGGACACAACAGGTTTACTGCATGTGCATCACAGACGCCCTGATCCAGCGTAAAGAGCGCGACATCGTGGAAGGCGTCCACGCGTTGGCGAAGGAGCTGGCGGTCGGTGCAGTATGTGCGGTCGCATACCCGTACGGGAGGATAGAGCATTCGAAAGCCTGCCATGATACAAGACATCAGCAACCCACCGAGAGGTGCGTCGTGCGTATACACATACCCAGGCCCCCAGGCGACAGTGGACTGGTGCGGCCCCACTCGGGATCATCTCCAAGCCAGCGGATTGAGTCGGTCTGCCACACGAGCGGTCCGAGCGCACTCCAGAGGGCGAGGACCTCAGGCTGAGACATTTCCATTTGCAAGGCGAGGTACGCGACGGTGCTAGGCGTAAGGTCCTCCGCCTCCGGGATCGCAACCTTGTCGCTGGTACAGTCTGGAGGGAAAACGGAATGCAAGGCATAACGCTTTACAGCGCTGGCCAACCGGAGAAACCGCACAAGGAGGGGGAGCGTAACTTTGGATGTAAGCCCGGGCAAACCATACTCGTTAGACATTTGCTCTAGGGCGCGATAGATGGCGTCCATTACGGCGTGGATGAAGACGTTGCAGATGAAGGCAGTGGGAGGAGACGCGGCTAGGCAAAAACAGTCGCGCACACGAGGACGCGAGTCCGAGTGCGAATCCGTAGAGAGCGTCGATGTGACGAGTAGAGAAGGTTGGCAGCTGCCTATTCTAGACAGGTGATCGAGCGTGGGCCGAGGTGCCGTGGCCCCTTCTAGACCGTACCGATGGCGTCATTCTCCCCCGAAATTCTCCCCTCGCAGGAGAATTCCCCCCGTTTGGCAGGGGAGAAGGGAGAATTGTGGGTTTCCGGACGTTCTCGTTTGCACAGGTCGGCGAAGAGTATGACATCATCGGCTTCGACCCTCGAGGGATCGGTCAAACAGAGTGCGTCCGCCTGGCTGTCCCGAGGTTCATGCGGCTGACCGCCGAGGATTAGGCCGGTCACTCAGTGCTTCACGAGTCCTGAAGCACGCCAGGCCTTCATCGCGAACACTGTCTTCGACCGTGGATATGACGTCGCCCCGGACGTACAGGACCCCTTCAACCGGTACCACCTCATCCAGACGCAGCGCGATGCGGATGCGCTGTACAAGTCGCAGTTCCAGGTCTGCGCGCAGACGATGGGTGACGGTCTCCGGTACATGGGCACGAGCACGGTCGTGCGCGACATCGACTTCATCACGAAGTTGTTGGACGGCGAGGACGCGCTCATGTGAGCTTGCTTGTCTGTCATAATGGCCCTCTCGTCGGCGTATTTCTGACGTGGCTCTGGCAGCAACTTCTGGGGCTTATCTTACGGGTCGGCGATTGGACAGTACATGGTGAACATGTAAGTCGTCCCTCGCGTGTTGTAGAAATCTTATTCACACCCGTGACAGGTTGCCCGACCGGGTCGGCCGCATTGTCATCGACGGTGTTCTGGATGCGGTATCGTGGACATGTAAGTGGCTACTTCAACCATTTGGTTAATTCGTCCTCTTGACGACGATTTTTATCAGCTGTGCCGTCGTACAAGTGGGAGCGCACCTTCTTGGTCAACACAGATGATGTTTACAAGTTGTTCATGTCTGAGTGCGCCCAGGTATGCCTCCTACGAATGCTCGTTCGCAAACATCTCACGCTTCAATGTATAGGCGGGACCCTCGCAGTGCGCTTTGGCAAAGAGCGCCAACGAAACGGGATCAGACATCCTCGCACGTGTAGAGAATTTCGTGAACCAGCTGTACTGGTCGCCTCTCGCTGTTCCGAATGCGACCGCGCCTGGAATCTTGACGAGCGGTCGCGCACGACGTACGCACTTTCTACTAACATTGCGCTCCGTCACTGACAATTGGCCCTAGTCTTCCTCATGGGCGCGCTCATCTCTCCCACCTCCTGGCCGCAAGCAGCGGAAATCATCGCTCAAGCCATTGCTGGTAACGGCACCGCGATCCTGGACGCCGTGAATACTAAGGACCTCGTCGATCTCGAGCGCTCCGCAGTGT
The DNA here is from genome assembly GCF_000271585.1 of Trametes versicolor FP-101664 SS1. NCBI lineage: Eukaryota > Fungi > Basidiomycota > Agaricomycetes > Polyporales > Polyporaceae > Trametes > Trametes versicolor. The sequence continues at coordinate 931,483 of NW_007360332.1, read as the reverse complement.
CCTGCAACGACAACAAGCCGTTCAAGGCGCCAACTCCCGCGGAGGTCATCGACGAGCAGCTGTACGATCAGGCGCACGTCTCGCGCTTCTCATTGACGGTCGTGATCTCCGAGCCGGACGCTGGATGTCAGTTCTGGCCGGTGACGCCCCCGGAGCGGTTCCTGGGCCCATGGAACCAGACGTTGAAAAACCCCATGCTCATCATCAGCAACACGGTACGTCTCATGCTGGGTGCACATAGTTGCTTTAGTTGATAGCATGATCGACGCGTAGCTCGACCCCGCGACGCCCCTCAGGAGCGGACGTCTCGCGCTCGAACGGCAAGGTAATGATTCCGCGCGCCTGCTTGTTCAGAACGGCCCAGGGGTGAGTAGCGCGATCTTGATGTTTACCTCCCTCGCGCAAAGTACTGACGCCTCTCTTCCGCAGCACACGTCCCTCGCGCTGCCGTCGCTCTGTACCGCCCAAGTCCTGCGCGCGTACTTCGCGAACGGGACGCTGCCTGCGGAGGGGACCGTATGTCAAGTGGACGCCTCGCCCTTCCCCACGGAAACGGACAGCACTGCCAAGGTCCTCAGCATCGACACTTCCGGGCACCAGAATACATTGGACAGCATGCATCGTCTGCGGAAGGCCATCTTCGGTTGAGAGAGTGCTGTGCTGGATATGAGGATATACGGACTTCTGTTGTCGCGCTTCGGACTATCACGCCTCTACTTTATTTTCGCGAGCTGTATATTATGATCTACTTCCAATTGAGCACCACAATCTACGTACATACATTCCTTTCGCGAGCTGCGAGACATCGCAAGCGCCTACAAGGGTCGCGCTGTCTCGCGATTGGACGCGCTCGGTTCGCGAGTCGCGCGGGCGCCTGACCGGGCAGCACCATATGGACGTCACTTGGTCGCTACCGCCCATGTTGGGCTTCTCTTCCTCTCACCACCATGGCGGACTACTACAACTGGGGCCTGGACCCTACAAACATACCCAAGGGATCTGAATTGCCCCTGCCGCAGCAGCCCAGGAAGCCGCGCACGAGCTGGAAAGATCGGGTGGGGCGCGCCGCGCTCTGGGTTGGGTTCGGTCTGTCTTGCGTCTCCCTCTACAGACGACACTACGGAATCGAGAGGACTACCGGGGAGTCCTACCATGTCGGAGACGTAAAGTGGTGGGCTTGCGAGGAACAGGGTCATGCTCCGGGTGCGGAGTGCGGGTATGCCATGTGAGTAGGGCGGACGGCAGGTGGTGGCGAGAGTATGCGAGACTGACCCTAGCGCGTAGCGTACCGCTGGACTACCTCAACACTAGCGCGGGCGTCGCCAAGATTGCGCTTGGGCGTTACAAGGCCACGGCCTCGAACAGGAAGGGCAGCGTCTTCTTAAACCCAGGAGGACCTGGAGGAGCCGGCAAGCGTCTCGCGACCATGTCGGGCGCGTACTTCCAACGGCTCGTAAGTGTGGAGTTATTATTTTCTTTTCCGCATTCCTGAGAGTTTGTAGGTTGGGGAGGAGTATGACATGATTGGCTTCGACCCTAGAGGTATCGGGGAGACTGAGTACGTTTCCTCCGCACTTCCATCATGCAACCGGACTAACGCCGCCCGCTAGACCGAAGACGGCGTGCTTCTCGAGCCCGGAAGCACACGCCGCTTTTGTATCCAACACTGTTCTGGACCGCGGATACGACGTTGGCCCTAACCTGACCGACCCGCTGAACCGTTACCACCTCATTGAACAGCAGCGGGACGCGGATGCTTTATGGAAGGCGCAGTTTGAGATCTGCGCCCAGACCATGGGCGACCAGCTGAAGTATATGGGAACTAGCACCGTCGCCCGCGACATCGACTATATCACGACTCTCCTGGAGGGACAGGACGCGTTGATGTAAGTGTTCATCGTTAGTTTTCAATATTGTGTTCTCACTGTCCACCACTTTGTCAGTAACTTCTACGGGCTTTCATACGGCACGGTCATCGGGCAATACCTCGTCAACATGTAAAGCATACTTCCTCTTGCAGCATGAGGTCCAGCTCATCTACTCTAGGTTCCCCGACCGAGTCGGCCGCGTAGTCATCGACGGTGTCGTAGATGCCATTGCCTGGGCCAGTACGTTTTCGCCGTCAGTCCATGAAAAAGCACACCCTGACATGCCGTACAGCGCTCCCCGCTTATAAGTGGGAGCGCCTTTGGCAGACTTCTACAGATGAAGCATACAAGATTCTCTTCTCCGACTGTGCCAGGGTAAGATTGGATTTTGGTTCTGCATGTTTCTGCATTGCACGTCTCTGACTCTAGCTCAGGCCGGACCATCCCAATGCGCATTGGCGAAGAGTGACGACGACAAGGCTGCTGATATCCTCACTCGCGTCGAGGCCTTCCTCGAGAAGTTGTATCACGAACCTTTGGCCGTACCGAATGCGCTCAGCCCCGGAATCCTGACCAACGGGCGTGCACGTCGTACGTCGCATACCCCTTGGATCTCCTTAATATCGCCCCAGGCTAACAATACTGCAATAGTGTTCCTCCTTGGCGCGCTCGAGTCACCTTCATCATGGCCAGGTGCGGCTCGGGCATTTGCTCAAGCCATGGACGGTGACGGCACCGCTGTCCTCAACGGCCTAAGCCACACGCAGTACCTGAGTGACCTCGAACGCTCGGCCGTCTCATGCAACGACAACAAGCCATTCAAGGCGCCAACCCCCGAAGAAGTCATCGACGAGCAGCTCGACGTATTGAAGCACCTCACACGGTTCGCCCTCGCGGTGGTCGTCGCGGAACCCGACGCGGGCTGCCAGTACTGGCCGGTGACGCCCCCGGAGCGCTTCCTGGGCCCGTGGAACCACACCCTGCGGAACCCGGTGCTGATCATCAGTAACACGGTGCGTAGTCTTGTGTACGGCTGCGGGGGACGCAGCGCGCGGATTTTCTTCGCAGGCTTACGCGCGCGGTCGACAGGCTGATCCGGCGACGCCGCTGTCCAGTGGGAAACTGGTGCATGAGACGCTCGGGAACTCGTCCAGCCTCCTCGTCCAGGATAGCCCTGGGGTAAGCTACTATAAGATCCATTCATGTCTTTACAAAATGCTAATCACACGGCGCTGGGATAGCATTGCTCATTGGCGTTGCCATCATTCTGCACCATACGGCACCTGCGCGCGTTCTTCGCGAACGGCACCCTGCCCAAGGCGGGAACAGTGTGCAAGGTAGATGCATCGCCGTTCCCGCAGCTGGGCAACATGAAGGCATACTCTGCGGAGGAGGAAGAGATCCTCGAGAGCGTGCGGCGGGCTGCGCAGGTCGTCTTTGGGAATGATGTTTGATCGCTGTGCATCTCGCGGTCGCTGGATATGGATGTAAGATAGGCGCGGTGGGAATATGTATGTGTGGGCGCTGTGCTTACTGCGTCGGTGGCGATGATGCTGCAAACGGCACCCGACTCCCAAGAAGCACCCATTAAGCTTTCTGCGTATACACAGTGTGGCAAGATAGCCTAATAAGCCTGCGAAGCATCAGGTACTTCTAAGGTACTGTATGCCATTTCATCTATGGTTCTACGGGTGCTTACCGCGTTGTTTATGTAGTGTTTTCATCGCGAGATATGCCGCGGTACGCCAATGCCCTCACGTCTTGTGCCATCAATATCGTCTGCGGCTCTCTTGTTGATTGGCTGCGCCGTGACGGCGGGCTGCGCGCAGTTCCTCTCACTCCGCTTACTGCTCCGGCCCATATGCTGAACGACCGTTACCCGACGCTCTGCAGCAGCCCGTCATGGGCCTCAGCGCGCAGTCTGTTCAGACATCGGTGCGTACAGTGGGCAGGTATATAAACCTGAGATTCTCTTCAGGAGATCTCAGCCTCCACAACAAACTCCTTCAGCGACCCGGCGTCACTCACTCTTCTCAGGACTTTTTCATCGACCCGGCGTCGATCATTCATGCATCTTCACCAACAACTTCCTTTCTCTCTTCATACGATACAATGGTTCAACTGCGTATTCTGGCTGCATTCTCCGCGTACGCCATCTTGCTGGCGTCCCAGGTCACCATAGCGGGTTCGTCATCTCATTCGTCTCAATATTTACGGAGCAAAGATTGACATTATGTGTCAGCTCCTGCTCGCCGCCAGCTCGGTGACCTGCAGTGCAACATCGACCGCGCCGAGATCATCTTCAACGTCGGGCAGCTCGCCGGGACCGTCGCGAACCTCGGGAATGCCACCGGCCTCGTTTCCGCGTATGTTCTCGTCCTCCTCGTCCAAGTAGCACTATCCTTACCGTTCACGCGCCATAGAAACTCGACGGCCGACGCGGACGTCACCGCTCTGCAGACAGGCGTGCAGGGCGTGGGCGGCGCAGTCAAGCAGATCCTCACCGCGCTCGTCAGTGGGGAGAACGCCCCGCCGGAGCTGCGTACCCAGCTCGGGGCTAACCTCACCCAAATTAGGCTCGCCCTCGCGGACCTTTCCTCGTGCGTACCTTTTTGTTCGGCTTGGTGCGAGGGTGTTGGGCTGAATGCTATGGGGCAGGAACCATACGATGACCGCGGCACTGCTCGATACGGCCAACACCCAATTTACCAACGCTAATTTGGCGGCTACCGGCGTTGTCACCAACTGCAAGTAGTAGTGCGGTCTGCCGCCTTCAAGTCGGCACACTACCCGCGAAATATCATCAGGAAAAACCTCCATCCATAACGAGGGCTAATGAGTGCTAATACGCGGGAATAGCCGTTTAGCTCAAAAAGTAAGGTCCGGCTTTTATAAGGGTGTGAGGAGCGAAGGTTAGCTCGATTAGTTGACATTGAGAGCGGCGGCAGCTTTGTATCCTTCTCCTTATTCAGATCATTCCACTCGAAATATTGCGCAAGATAGAATATATTGCACTACGGTAAAGACATACAAATGTAGCTCTACGGGACCAGCGAAAGATAAGGTGGCCACGGAGGGACGAAAATGCGCACCTTAGTGAGGACAGCGGTCGCGCTCTAGTCGGAAAGAGGGGCACACGGATACAGATGACTTGAGAGCTTCGCAACACCCTGACGGCGCCGTGCGGACTCGCAAACTGGTACAAGCTGTCAGCTGAGTCGTAAGAAAGGTAATGTGAAGTGCGAGCATACTCCGCGTGCCAGTTGACTGGAGTACGCGTACCTTGTTTGTTTTCCCGAAAGACCGCCGTAAAGGGTTAGCCAAGGGTGACGGCGAGCCAGGAGCTCCGATAGCTGGAGGTAGTTTAGGTCGCATAGCAGGGCTAGTCATACACTAGGAGTTACTTTCTAGACCGAAGACCAGCGATAAAATAGTTAGCAGCATATATGAAAGCAAGCAGGTGGTGGTACGAGGTCAAGATGCACAGACGCCGGATGTGCGCGGCGCGGGCATAAAGGCGACTGAAGTTTGGCGCCAGAGTTTAGGGCAAATGCGGACGGACTTGTGCGAAATTGGTACGTCTCTAGTTCTCCAAGAACACGCGCAACCATAAACATTTCATCTTTCTTGAAGCTTTCTATGAGCTAGATATGCTGCGAGATGCCATAGCGTCCGCCTGTGACGCAGGGGAATCAGTCCGACGACTTTGGACAAAATGATCAAAGTGAGCAGGTGATTATCTGGTTTATTTGGCGGTAAATACTAATTAACGCTCGTTAGGGATGGAGGTTTTTCCTGATGATGGACATTATTGGACAATTCATAGATACAGGTCCTTACCGGTTCTAGTTATCTACTTCATCAACATGGCCGTTGGTGCTTACTCAGAACCAGCCTGCCCTGCAGGCGCTGCCACACTTCAAAAGGCTTTCTTGAGGCTGGTCGAGGTGCAGTTGTCGACTGCGGCCCGGGTTTGTTGACTTCCGGCTAACATCAGCGAAGCGCCGGTCCGAGGGTGTGTGCGAGCCAACATGAGCAAATCGGGACAACTCCGCAGGAAACGGTCTTTTCGGTGTTTGCGCTCTCCATCTTGTTGCTTCGTCGCTATGAGTGCACACGGCATTCCATGCATACGTGCCGTACACAGGTCCTTGTTGCTCCTTGGATCTGAGTCTATCAGCTCGTAGCTGGGGCACGGCATCGCCTCCATTCAAGTTGGTAGGTGATTTGAAGCTTCTCTTAGCGGGGAATGCTCACATAACATGGAATGCTGTCCACCAGCTCTGATTCCAAGCATCCAGCAGAACATATTCTCAGGGTGACCGGGTGCTGTGCCCTCGTGCCTGCGGGAGAACAGGGAACAGGACCTGAAATGGTCGTCGACCTTACGAACGAAGCTCCACGCCGCGATCGCCTGTGGGCGTCGCCATGGTATTGTCGCCACCCCGGGCATGCTGACCCTACGGATCGTTCGATTAGACTGGGCACAATGTTGAGCATCATGCACGTCGTCCCGCATGCATGCCGCTCGAGCTTCGACCGCGGCATTTGCCACTACTCTCCGCATTCGTCGCTATGGAGAGCCGGGGCAGGGGATCGGTATATAACGCAGCGGTGTCCGCGCCGTGGACCGTCCTTACCCTCGTTCGCTCTTCTTACCTTTCGAACTTGATCCCCTGCGGCCTGGTGCTGTTCTTTGAGCCTTTCGTCCTTGCTGTGCAGTCTCGTCCTCAGCCTTACCTTCTAGTCAACCTTTCGTGACCTTCACTGCACCTCACCATGTTCCGCTTCTTCGCTGTTGCTCTCACTTTTGTGTGTCTCCTCTTGGGCTCGCAGATCTCTGCTGGTATGTGTCTTTTTTGCCGAATGTTACAACATATACTAAGATGTGATCACAGCCCCCACGAATGAGATCGTTGCGCGTCAGATCGGCAACTTGCAGTGCAACGTCGACCGTCTGAGCATCGTCGCGGGTCTCGCCAAGACGCAAAAGACGCTGAAGGGACTTGCCGCATCGTGAGTTCCCTATCAGCCTTACCGTACGCATCTCTTCGCGACGCTGACGTTTCTCATTTCTGCAGTGACAACTCCACCGCGTCCAGCGTGCAGTCCGTCATCGACAGCATCTCCGGCGCCCAGGGTGCTATTGGCGTTATCGCCAAGGCGCTCTTCAGCGGTGCAACCGCTCCCGCCGACGCGCGCACCCAGGTGCAGGGCAACCTCACCGCGGCCGCCGGCGCCCTCTCCGCGATCAACTCGTAAGTCTCACTGTATCGACCACTGCTTCCAGAACGCTGACGAGCGCTGTGTTGCTACGCGTACAGCACGGACACTGCGACTGCTGCGAGCTTGCAGAAGGCGCTGTCGGAGCTTTCCGACGCGGCGACGGCGGGCGAAGGGGTCGTCGCGAACTGCAAGTGAGCGGGCGCAAGTGTTGGATTGGGAATGGGGATATGGACTTTCAAGGGGGCAGGCTGGCAGTACATGGACGTTAGCACCGACTCGTCTCAAAGAACTTCGTCGCAGTTTCCCATTTGCATCCTGTCATTGAGACGGCGTGCGAGGCCGCGTTCAAGTGTTCCGAGTCCACTGGCACCGACGCGATGGTACTTCCCCGACGCATCCGCTTTGGGGAGCCCCGAGAAGGACCGATGCGCTGAAGGTTACGTCAAATCTGGCGTGCACGTAGACCACACTACCAAATACAAACAAGCACCTCGAGTGGCAAGGTTTCTGAAATTCGGACCAACATTTGCAAGAATGGGACGACGAGGCTATAAATGCTTTTCAAAGCGATTCCATTCGCGGTGCATTATTAATATTCGACACAACGATTACAATAATCAAATGGTACAACAAATCGGCCCCATATCCCGAGAGCGTAGATCTGCCGTGAAGAACGAAAACTGGCGGCCGACAAATGGTACAGTACAGTAAGTTATTGGTACATTGTTCCTTCCGGTGGTTCGTTTTGTGTCTTTGCATTCTTCGATCACCTTCACAGGCCCACACCTCCTTCCAGTGTGCGGCTTTGAAGTGGCTCGGTCAGGTGCCGTCCCCCAGGGTCAGGTCGGCGCCGCAGCCGGGAATCATGTAGCAAAGCGGTGGGCACCACAACGGTCGGTTCCGAGAGCGTGGGTGTAGGCGAGCGAGATGCGCGGGAGATGGGGAGTGGGAGTGCATGCACTTGGACTTCTTGGGTCGGGCAGGGTAGATCTCGGCGTCGGGAGCCCGTTGATGCTTGCTTGGACGCAGTGCACTGGGCTTGACGACTACTTCAGGCCTGAACAAGAGAGATGAAGACGGCCTGTCAGAAGCTGAAGCTGGATGAAGATATGAGACGAAAACGCACTCGTTGACCGGCTCCTCAACCATTGCCACCGGTTCAGCCGAAAGACTTGCGAGCCATGCATCGACTTGCTCCAGGGAGTTGTCAGAATCGGGCTCCTCCACAGCCACGGGCTCCGGCGCCTCTTCGTCGTCGTATTCTTCGTCGGCGTCGGCGTCGTCGTCGCTTCCAAGCTGCGATGCGCTGTGCGGGATGAACGGAACCACGTCGCAAATGTCGGCCGGGTTGACAAAAGGGTACGGGAAGGGCTCCGGGCCCTCCGGGCCGAATGGGATCACGTGGTCGTGACTGTCCCAGCCACACGCGTCGGAGGTGGTCGCGACGGAGGACACGAACGCGTCAAAAGGTGGGGCCAGCGCGTCCTGAGACGCGTAGTACGCGTTCTCCATATCCTCATATGAGTAGGCGTACGTGTTTGACGCGTCGGGCGCGTCGGATGCGAGGTCGGTCGAAGTGCGAGCCACACCACTGTCGGCAGCCCAGCAGTCGAGGTCGAACAGCGAGTTAGGGTGCATATGCATTCAGAAGCCAGGACAGGAGGCTACGAGGCGGGACGTGCTCACCTGAAGGGATCCTCTTCCGGCGCAGTGTACGCTATGTGCGGAAATCGATGTGGACGCCTCGAAGTACGTCGAGTTCGTAGAAGAACGCGTCCCTCGCCTCCTGGGATGAGAATAAGGCGTCGGGCACCGAGTAGCCCTGGGTGCTCGGCGCGCAACACCCGGCGTACGCGGCGACGAACGCCTCCGTCGACGAGAAGGACGAGGAACTCGCATAGAAAGGCCCCTCGGTGGATGTGCAAGACGAGAGGTGCGGGTAGAAGGTCGAGGTATAGGGTGCGCCGGGCGCGCCGGGCGCGCTGAGCACGAAGTCGTTCAAGGCATTGGACGTATCGCTGCCGGTGTCCCAGCCCGCCATGCCGGTCCACTGGCGTACCGGGAAGCCGTCATTCTCGGGCGGCGGCGCATTGAGCTCGTCGACGCTGGACAGAATGCGAGTTCAGCTGCTGGGACAGAGACGTCTGCAAGTTTGGATGCATTTACTTTGGTAGACCCTGGTACGGCGCGAGCGGCAAGGGGGCCGCAAAGGTGTAGGTGAAGCAAGGGTCCATGAGTGTTTACGACTGCCCTGAGGTGAGGTGTGTGTGTGAGAGAGGAGTGGCGTTTCATGTCGGTTTAGGGAGATAGCAGGAGAGGCGATGTGGGAAGGAGAGAGGGATGGATGAGCAGACCTGTTGAGCTCAGAGCCTTATATACGTTTGCAAAGCCTAAACGCCGGCGTCTGTGCAAACAGCCTATTCACCATTCGGAAGTATGTAGAATGTGGTCCGTCAATAGCTGCGAGGCCGCTTGGCCCTCATGCAAATGCCGCCGCTTTGAGGCCCAAATGCCAGATCTGTTGACGCCCGATTCATTGATGCGCGTCTGTGGCCGTCCTGCGCTCTCTGTGGCTGTTAAAAGCGCCATAGCCAGGTGCGCATGAGATATAAGAGGCAAATAAGGGTGATTCAGACCTACCAATGGCGGGAGGGGCCGCGGTCACACGCCAGAAAGGTCCAAGAAGATGGGGCTATTGCCCTATCGGAGCCTGGCCTACTGTATGCCGACGCCGATACTGGTCCAAACAATGCCGCTACGAGGTGGTGGCGCATCAACAACGAACACCGAGACTTCGGCACCCGAGTCGTCGGACAGATGGATAGGCCACAGTGGTGTTTGGACTTTGCAGATATATCTGGTGAGGAGCTGAGGTTCGTTGAGAATGCCGACAGGTACCGTAGCCAAGCTAAGGAGTCGCGGTTAGAGTCGCGGCGGCGAAAAGTTGTCAAGATGTGCGGTAGCCGCAACGATAAACCTGGTATTGAGTCCATTACGTGAACTTCCTATGAGCCGGGCAAATAGCGATTTCACTGCGACCGCACTGTAACGAGAGCCTGAGTCGCCTGAAAAATGCGAGTGACTCGTTCCTGCAGGAATCCCAAGTCAGGGGCGAAAGCTAAAGATACACAATGTGACGTACGTAATCCATGATCTCTTCCGAAGATCCGCGGGGGCGGTATCGATACAGCTGAATACGTTGCAGCTGTAGGAATGCGCGAGCGACGTGGGTGAGAAGGTCTTCCTCCCCTTCATCTGCGAAATAGACCAGATCTACTGCAGGCTTGAAGGCGCCGCAAGATCAACAGAGCTTCCGTAGTGAGAAGGATGCCAAGAGGTGCAGTAGCGACTGAAAACCACCGGGTCTCGATTGCAGCATCCCCGCGAGGAGAGAAAACACATCCTCGTTGAGCTGCAGTATCCTGTGATACAGCTCGGTTGAGTGCAATTCAGGTTCCTCGAGCGGAATCACACGTACGGTGATGGTTTAGGGGACTGTGCGCCTTCCGACGCAGGCTCGTCACGGTCGGACTGGTATAACGAGCCATTACTAGTCGAAACGCTGCGAATCTGTGATGAACCAAGCAATGTCATTCCATCAATTCCTAGAGACATCTTGATCAAGCTAGAGTGGTAGAGTACTGATCATGGTCGTAGCTCAGATTTCAGGATGGTGAGCGACCAACTTGCTTGAAAGTGTCTTTAAGCGCCTACCAGTGCCGGGCTTGATTTGGTAATATTATCTTCCCGAAGCACCCTCCCTATGAACACCGACAAGTCAAGCACGTCGTTCCAGGTAATGCAAAAATTCGGCCTTGTATCTCAGGACGGCGGAATTGGTGTGGATTTTTGAGGTTTTTCTATTGGTGGCATACTGTTCTCATTGGCTCGTACAACCGTCATAGTGATCGAGCGGTACAGTAAATCAATCCTACATCCCAAGCGAACGCAAGCCCGCCGTGAACACGAAGAGTGGCGGGCCGCTGGCGATACAGTACAGTAATTCATTCGTACATTGTTCCTTCCGGCCGTTCCTTATGTCTTCGCAGCCCTCAGTCGCTTCCTCTCCACCCGCCGCCCCAAACCTCCCAGGCTCACGCACGCCCCGCCTTCAAGCTGTTCCGGAAGCACATCTTGATATGCCGATCGATCGCATACTTGCGCTGCTGCTTCTGCTCCCCACACACCGGGCAGCCGTAAAGGACGCCGATGTGCTTGTTCAGCATGTGCCGCCCGAGGCTGTCCATGGACATCGTCTTCTTGCACGTCGGGCACCGCGCGCTCTTGCAGCCCTTGGCGTCGTGGCACGAGCTGTCGGTGCACACCTCCTTGTGGTGTGCGTTTTTGAGGTGGTTCCGCCATGCCCCATCCTTCTGGGACAGGTCGGCGCCGCAGCCAGGCATCGCGCAGCCGAGGTTGTCGGTGGGCACAACGACGATCGCCTCAGGGAGCGTGGGGGTGGGCGAGCGGGATGTGCGGATGGGTGCGGGAGATGAGGGGTGCATGCACTTGGACTTCTTGGGTCGATCAGGGTAGATCTCGGAGTCGGGAACCCGCTGACGCTTGCCCGGACGCGGTGCACTGGGCTTGACCGATATTTCAGGCCTGAGAGAGAGAGGAGGTCGTTCAGGAGCTGCAGGGGAATGAGGATGTGAGAAGAGAACGTGCTCGTTCACCGCCGCTGGCTCAGCCGGGAGTCCCTGCAGGCGGCACTCGTAACCCGCTCGCCATCCATCCATCCACATCTCATAAAGCCTCTGCTCCAGGGTCACGTCGAACTCGGGCTGCGCAGGTGCGACAGCGACAGCGACGTCTCCCGGCGCTGCTTCGTCATCGTCGTCTCCTAGTTCCGATGCGCTGGGCGGCACGACTGGGACCACGTCGCAGATGTCGACCGGGCTGACGAATGGGTGCGGGAGGGAGGCCGGGCCATCCGGGCCGAGGGTCACGTGGTCGCGATCTGCCCGGCCATACGCGGCGGAGGTGGACGCGACGGAGGACGCAAACGCGTCGAAAGTGAGGGCCGGTGGATCCTGGGACGCGTAGTACGAGTCGAAGATGTCCTGAGACGCGTAGTTGTACGCGTTTGACGCGTCGGGCGCGCCGGATGGGAAATCGTTCCAAGTAGGGGTCGCACCCACACTGGAGTCGGCTCCGTAGCCAGCGAAGTCGAACAGCGAATCTAAGCTATGGTCTGTAGATGACATGGTGTCAAAAGCGTCGATTCTAGGGTGCATATGGATTCAGAAACCAGGACAGGAGGCTACGGCGCGAGATGTGCTTACCTGAGAGGGTCCTGTGCCGGCGCAGTGTACGCGATGGGAGCGAAGTGTGTACTGAAGAAGGAATCCATGTCAGGCTACTAGTACGAGGTAGTTTGTGAGCGGGAGGAGGGTGGCGCGCTCTGGGGAGACAACGGGAGAGGCGATGTGGGGAAAAGTGAGGGATGAGGACTGCCATGCCAGTCGAGCCAGATACATATACATTCACAAGCACAATCGTCCGCGCTGCACGAAAAACCGATCATCGAATTAGAAGAACGTAGACGAGGTCCTCCAATAGCTGGTAGCGGTTCTTGAGCGATTAGCTAATCAAGACCAAACGCCAAATGATTAACGCCCAACGCATTAATGCGCGTTTTCGACCGTCCGGCGGTCTCTGACGCTGTAAAAAATGTGATATCATGATGCGCATGAGTTGTACGAGTCGAATGAGGGCCTTTTCAACGTACCAAGAGGTGCAAACGCTCCAGAGAAACGCCAGAAGTGCGAAAGAGGACAGGTGGCTGTGCACTAGTGTAGCACCCTGGAACAAGCGCCGGCGCCTATGCGCTCGCTGATAGCGCGACACGAGGCGGCGGGGCGCACAAAGCAGTATGCCAGGACTGCGGCCGCCGACGCGTCGGGCCACAGTGGTGCTCAGTAGGTCGAGATTGGCGAGGAGCCGCGCGTGCAAGTGCCGCGAAGGACCGCGAGCAACCAAGGTAGTCTCGGTGAAAGAAAGAGCTTCAGGAAGGTGAGATACGCGGCGGGGAGCGGAGTACAGCCGCGTGCGCATTGGTTCTGCGAGACGTGTCAATTGGAATTTGGTACGAAGAGAGCGCGTTAGACTGGGGGAACTCACAAGTTCCGGTCGTAGCGGTGGTTGTTTGAGCCGTGTCAGGAGACCCCTGGTCATGCGAATACACTGTGTTTGCGTTAGATGAGGTTTATAGTGGTGTTGTGCGGGGAAAACAGTGCATCCATGTCGGCAGCCAAGAAATCCTTCTTCACTCTTCCCGTCATTATCATGCCGACACGACGAAAGTCGTTCTCCCGTCCCGAAGAGGAAGGGGCGAGGCAAAGGAGGCCAAAACACAATGGACGGAACTTCTCCGATGCGCGGTAAGGGTAGCTTGCGAGCAGCAGGAGATGCGTAACCTCCTTCCATGCATCCGGCGCGTCCAAGTCGTCTAGCGTAGGCTCGGACCATATGAAATCCAGCTTAGGATCCAAGGCCTTCACCATGACCCCCGGCTCGCCGTTGTAATACTTGAAAGCTTCTCCCCGTGCAGGGATGACTGGGGCAGAAAGCGTCAGCGTGCCTCTCCCGGTGCCAAACCCACCAGTCTCGTTCATCTCGACGCGGAGATCGACGACCTCGGCCCACAGCTTCGGATCCACCCCATACCAGATCCAGCTCGTGAAGTCGACCCCGCGCCCGCACGACGGCCACGCCCACGACGGGAACAACCCGCGGTCGACCTTCTCCGTGACCTTCTCGCCCTCCGCGCGCCACGCCAACAGGTCGCCCAGCAGCGGCACCCAGCACCCGAACACATAGTCCTCGGCCTTCCACACCCCGGGCCAGCGCATCTGGAACGCACGCGCGGCGCCCTCCACTGCCGCGACGCGGTCGCTGAAGTACCCCATGCGCCGTCCCGCGAACTTGCTCACCGTCTCCACCCACGCGTACGAGTACGTCCGGCCCATCCCCAGCCGCTCGAACCGCTCGGACATGCTGACATGAGCGATGCCGTATTTGTGCGTGAACACGCGCTCGCCGAAGTGGTTGAGGACGTCGGGCCCGGGGACGCGGCATTCGCAGCACACGGCGCTGCCGCACAGCCAGGAGAGCTCGCCCGTGCCGAGGATGAGGGTGCGTGGGGAGAGGAAGCGCTCCTGGAATGTCCAGGCGCGACGCTCGATGGGGGAGAGGACATCGATGGGGTCTTGGTCGAAGGTTTCGTGTGCCCAGTGGCCGGGGAGGGCTCGACAGCGTTCGTGTTCCATTTGCTCGATCACGATGGTCACTACAGTCGGATCAGCGCTCGAGCCGGGCGGATATGACAAGGAGAAGGTCTGGGGCGGCAGCGGCTGTTTGTCACGCGGGCTGAGCGGACAGCCGTCGAGGACGGTGGTCGACGCCGCGGCGGAGAGTACGAGGAGGGCGCCGGAATAGATGTCGGCCATGAGTGGGATCTGCGCCATTTTGTCGGCGTCGTCGTCCTGGACGATGCATAGGGCGTCGACCCAAAGAAACGTCTGGCCAAGGTGCTTCGTGACAAAGATCGCATCGCGGATGGTCGGCGGCAGCTGAGAGACGATGATCCCCTCCTCGGTGTGGCTTTTTAGATTATCTTTCAACGTGCACAGATTCCCAGTCGGACCCCAGCAGTAGCTCAGCGCGACGTAGGAGGCGTTCGGAGGCGGGGAGGTGATTGGGACCAGTTTGACGATGGTATCGTCGGATATGTCCAGTACACGGTACGGCCATTTGTAGACGAGAGTGTCAGCGTTACACGTATCGTGCGTGTTGAGGCAGTCTGTCAGCCACCGCTTGGCTAAGGCGAGACGACGCTCGGGAGTTTGCTCGATCGGGCGAGGTGTGTGGTGCATTTCGCGGATGACTTTGGGCATAATAGGGATCCCGAGCACGGGATCTGTCCTCGCGACGTTATCGGCGCTGTCTGTTTTTATGCAGAGTAAGACCCCTGCTTCCTGCGGACCAAAAGTCAAACAAAGTTACCATCGTCTACGTATATTTCATAGCCCGGCCCCGTCTCGAAGGTGTAACCCGGGCTGATGACTCCGATCTGGAGCGTGTTGTTATGCCAGATACTCCCCACGAGTGTGGTGACGGTGTTGGAGACGTCGGTGACACGACGCAGGATTTCGACCAAGGCCCAGCACCGGGTGCAGCTTGTGGAGGCTGCCACGATATCGGCCAGCTTGATATGTTCGCGATACACCTGGCCGAAGAGCTCCTTGCAGTACGGGCAGCCGTCCCAAGGTTTGGTCATGGGTTTGGCGTCCGAGTCAGACATATCGATGGGGATGGCGTAGAAGACTAGACAGCTCTGAGGAGTCAAGGCAATGGGGGGACGGTGATACGCGCTGTTAGTGGACTCGAACGTTGAGGGGCTCCGGTGGGTTTCGGGGTCAGCGCCGGAGGTTTGGATCTCAAATTTACCTTAGGGGTTACAGACCATCATCGGCCTCGCCCACGACGAGGACGTTCAAGGACGCGTTGAAGGAGATGAAGGTGCAACTTGTAGCAGCGTGGAGGAACAAGTTGAAGATGACGATACGGAGTAAGGGAAACAGCCGCCCGTATACATGGGCGGCCTCAGGCCTCATCGACTCCCTGCTACCAGGATCATATATGAATCGGGATCAAATTGTTACATGCAATCGTTGTGCATTAAGCGTATGCAATATTTACAGTAGTACATTGTGCGAGCGAGAACCTCCATGTCCGACATCGATGAATAACCGACAACAACCAACCTGAAATCCCGACCCGGGCGACTGCAGCTCTTCAACGTTCAACCGGGGACATTGAGCCCATCCGTCGGCGTCGTGTCTAGAAGTCTCCTAGGTCGATCTCTACGCTCTGCAGAAGCGACGCCTCGAAGCTCAACCCGCTCTTTGCTATCTTCGTCGGTGCAGCGTCCGAGGACGGCGACACAGAGCGCGGCGTGTCGGCCTCACCGTTCGCAAGGGGTGCTCCTGGTGTGCCTGGCCTATACAGACGGAAGTCGACATGGCGTCGGATGGCGGCAGCACACGGGGAAGGGGGAACACAAGCACAGACATCGTCAACAAGCCGCACGCACACGCACACACCACGACCAAGCAGAGACGACACCGACCTGGAACCCAACATCTTCGCCCGCAGGCGGCCCGCCGCGTCGGACAGCGTGGGGGTGGCGGTGCCTGCGCGGAGCGTGCGCTCGCGCCGCTTGCGATCGAGCTCCGCGCGCTCAGCCTTGCGCACCGCGTCCTGGTTCGCCTTCCGGTTGCGCTCGTTGAGGCGCGCGAGCACGTCGGACGAGCTCTCCTCGCGTTGGCTTTCGCGGGCAGGCGCGAGCTCGCCTAGCTGCGCGTCGATCTCCGCAACCTCGGTGTAATCTTGCCGCCGCACGGCGAGCGTTCGCGCCTGCATCAAGCGGGAACGTTCCATAGCCATAGCGATACCGCTCTGCTTGGAGGTCTGCATCGTTTGCTTGCGGGCAAGCATGGCCGCGATATCGCTCTGCAGGACATGATGCGCATGCTCAGATAGGATGGAAGTTGGGGCGTCAGATAACGGACCTCGGTCATTTGCTGGTTTGCCAGCTTCTCCAGTTGCGCAGCCTTGCGCTCGATCTGACGCTTCGTAGGAAGCTTGACCTTTTCAGCCTCGCATACTTTGACAAGGCGCTCGAACTCTTTCTGCAATGCAACAGTCTAGCGCCGTCCTGAGAAGGAGTGACGTGCGACTCGCACCTGTTCGAACGGTGCGTTGGATACCTTGTCCATAGCGAACCGTCGGGTAGACTCGCCGTGCTTGAGCTCGAGTTCTTGGTTCACCGTCTGATCGTTGATCTTGTAAGGCTTGACCAAATTTGGTGCGATATCTGCGTAGAGCTCAACGTATGTGCATGGCCCAGACTGTAAGAGCACTCACCTGCGACCTCGCATATACGGTACACGGGCTGGTTGTTCTCTTGGCCGATCAGGTAACGTACCCAGCCGCCTATGGAGTGGTCGGTATGTGGGATGACATTGTGAACGGACGTTCCATGTCACCTTTGATGTAATCCTCAAACCAAGGCGCCATGCAAAGTTTTGCGATCTGGTTGCGCGTGACCCGGCATTTGTTCAGGTCCTCGAGGTTTATTGGCTCATCGTCGGGGTTGCTCTTCCCGTAGAGCTTCCGGTCGCGCTCTTCCTCCTCATCGTACTTGGTGATTTGTCCATCTTCCTCATCCTCGGACATATCCATGTCCATGGGTGACGATGAACGATCACGCTTGGGGGAAGAAGTCCTCGTCTGCGTTCGTCAGAATGTGGCTCCGGAGAAGAGCAGTGGAAAATGTACGCGTTTCTTTTCATCCTTCGCCTTCCGCTTCGCCTTGAGCTCGTCAAGCTTACGCGACTTCTCCTTCGTGGCCCCACGAACAGCATGTTGGCCTAGAGGACAGTCAGCGCGATAAAACTGACACTGTAAGTGGCGACGCACGTTTTGCAGCTTTCGAAACACTCTCTTCCGTGTCGCCCCGCCCATTCTGCATCTTCAACATGTTCTCTAGCTGCCGCTTGTCGGTGTAGCGCTGCATCTCTTCCTGCCGTTGCGCCAGCGTCGCCTCGCGGTCAATTTCCGACATTTCCATGAGCCTGTCCATCCTGTTAGACAAAGGAAGGGGCGGATCCAAGTGGTGTGCGATACATACCGTGCGCGATCGGCCTCGTTTATATACTTGCCCTCGAGCGGGTACGGGTTTGTCTCTGTCTCCTCTTCCTCGCTTTCAGGGCGCTCAGCATCTGATTCGGTGTCTTCGTCCACGCTTTAGGAAGAGTCAAAAGCGCATTGAGCGGCATTATGCAGGGGGTGCCAAAG
The DNA here is from genome assembly GCF_000271585.1 of Trametes versicolor FP-101664 SS1. Lineage (NCBI taxonomy): Eukaryota > Fungi > Basidiomycota > Agaricomycetes > Polyporales > Polyporaceae > Trametes > Trametes versicolor. Next base: position 913,526 of record NW_007360332.1, on the reverse strand, counting down.
CCGAAGCTCACTCTGGTTTGCGGCGCTTGGAAGACGAATTGGGCTGGCTTCGCTTGCGCTTTCTTTCCGACTCGCCTGCGAGGGCAAGGAGCTCGTCGTCGATATCTCCCTCAGAGTCAGACATGGTGTGCAAGGTGTAGAGGGGGTGGTGATGGGGGTGGAGGTGGCTAGAGGGAAACAAGGCTGAGCTCTGGCACCGACCAACACCGCCGTTGTGGCCGTCCGGCAAATGCCGTAGGGCCATCAATCCGTTTTGGGAAAAATGAGATGGGCGCTTACCTCCCTGCTCCTCGACCCTCAGCTTCTCCAGGGTCTCCTAGCTCCCCTTAGTTTGCGCTCTCGACGGCCGCAACTTCTCTCTGCCCTTGCGTCGAATTTGGAACTCAATACTAGCTATCAAATCTTCTCTCTGCGCTATAAACCTTGCGAGCCAGGCCTTGAATACACACAAACAGCTAGTTGGGCCGCTTGCTTTTTCGCACTTCATCATCATGGTGGCAAGTGTGCTCGATATTGTTTCTGTACGCATAAGCTGAGTGATCCTGGAACAGAAAATATCCGTACTCCAACATGCACCGTCGACGCACCTTCCCGCGCGGCCAGGAGATCCGACGCCGACTTCACGGAACCTCGATCCCCTCATGCACCCCTTCGCCCGCGCCCGCGAACGGACGCGAGCGCTGAACGCCGTCAAAATGGAGCGCATGTTCGCAAAACCATTCATAGCGAGTCTGGAAGGGCATGTCGATGCCGTCGAGACCATGGCGAGGAAACCGGAGACGCTGGATATTGTCGCGAGCGGTAGCTGGGATGGAGGTGCGTAATGACCTTGGGTAAACGCACGCGGTAAAGGTACTGATATTGCATAGGACTCATTGTTCATGATGTCTCTCGGAGAACCAGGCTACTCCAGATTGAAGATGCGCACAAGGGCAAAGTTTCTGGCGTTTGCTTCGGCCAAGACGATCGACTCTTGAGTTGCGGGGTCGACAGAAATATCAAGCTGTGGGATAGCCATAAGGGATTCGAACAGGACGAATCAGGGGCAGGTCCCTCTCAGGTGTGCTCGCAAAAACCTCATCCATGTAGAAATTCCCTAACGGCGTTTGCGCGTAGCGGAAACCGATCAGCATATTCCCCGGGAAGACTGCATTCAAGTAAGATACCCCCTGAATATTCCACAAGACGTGAACTGACGTGCTATCTCAGCTCAATAGACCACCACCGCTACGACCCCCTCTTCGCCACAGGATCCAATCTCGTTCAAGTGTGGGATGAGACGAAGTACGCACCGTCCATCTGCTGCGCCTCGCACAAACTGACTGACACCTCATAATCAGGAGTGCGGCAATCTCAAATCTTACACTCCCCACATCCACCGAGACTGTGACCGCCGTCCGATTCAACCTCGCGGAGGCGTCGGTATTGGCAAGCATAGGGTCAGACCGTTCTTTCACCCTTTATGACATTCGCACAGGCAAGGCGGAACGGCGAATCATCATGCAGGTGTGTGCATTCTCTCACCTCCCTGTTCGTTGTACTGAACTATCGTATTCCTTAGATGCGGAGCAACGCACTGTCATGGTCCCCGACGTTCCCCACCACAGTTCTCCTTGCCTCCGAAGACCACAACCTCTACACATTTGACATCCGCGCCCTCAACAACCCGACACAAATATACAAAGCGCACGTCGCAGCTGTCATGAGTTGTGACTGGAGCCCGACCGGCCTCGAGTTCGTCTCCGGAGGCTGGGACAGAACCGTGCGGATCTGGAAGGAAGGCGCGGGTACACAACCTGAGGTCTACCACACAAAACGGATGCAGCGGTATGCCATGTCCCCACCGGATTGCGCAGAATTGGGAACTGACACTGCAACAGGGTGACGTCGACACTGTACTCCGGCGACTCACGCTTCGTGCTCTCCGGCTCCGACGATGGCAACGTGCGTATCTGGAAAGCGCACGCATCCGACAAACTCGGGATCGTCACCGCGCGCGAGCGCGCGGCGATCGAGTACCGTCAGGGCCTCAAGGCGCGCTGGAAGGGCGATGCGGAAGTCAGCAAGATCGCACGGCGCGTTTCTTCAGCCTTTCTCCTTTTTTACGTGCTCACTGTGCGTGTGGGACAGGACGCGGCACCTGCCTCGGCCCGTGCACAAGGCCGCGCAGCTCAAGCGGGAGATGCTCGACGCAGCGCGTGTCAAGGAGGAGCGCCGCCGCAAGCACACGCGCGCGGGCGAGAACAAGCCCAAGGCGGCGCGCAAAAAGGTCGTTATCGCCGAGCAGTCATAGCCGTTGTCGTTGTGCGTGTACACCCCACTGTTGCTTGTGTATCCCTACTTGTATGCGGTGCCTATGCAGCGTCGCGTTCGGTCACCTTCAGACACGGTGTGATGTCGTGCTTGTCTGGTCTAACAAGAGTAAATTCCAGACTCGCGTGCTTGCGTCCTAACGTCTGCTAGGATCTAAACCTAATGGCGACCAATCTAACGTACATGCATACCCTCCCGACTGAACCCCAAGATGAACATCTGCAGCATTCACGTCGTCAGTAACGGCCCCATAAAGCCTCCGGGTGTCCACTCACAATGTCTTACCCCCACGCTCCCACAAACTAGTCAATACCGAATAGCACGCCCACACCCACGCCCGAGACAACGAGCGGGACCACCGACATCGCCACCGACGCCTACACACCCCCAATCAGCGTCTTCGCAACCATCACATCGCCCCTAAAGCTAAAGGCTAACGCACCCTCGTCCGTACCCGTGCCGCGGCTCTCGGCCACACCTTCGCCGGATACGCCCTGTACGCGCGATACGACACCGACACGCTCCGGGACGGCGCCGGGCGCGCGGGGCCGTCGAACAGCACGGGGGGCGGGAGCGAGGACAGTGCGGGGCTGGGCGCGGAGTACGCTGCGCGCGACGGGCCCGCCGCGGCGAAGCGGACGTGCGTGCTGGGCTCGCGCGGGCGCTCGGGGGCGTCGAAGATGTCTTGGTAGCCTGTGTCGAAGGATGCGGGGCGTGGTGGCTGCGCCGAGGCGGATGCAGCGGCGGAAGTGGAGGTGGACGCCATCGTTGTCCGTGCGTGAACGAGAGGGTGCTACCGGGGCGGCGCGATTCGGAATAGTGGCCTGGAGAGACGGGGGCACCGGCGTCGCAGTCCAGGGCATGTTATATAGCTCGCCCCTGGCCATCATGTTGTCCTCCGCGGGCGCAGACCGCGGCTGGAACTGTGAGATAGACGTCGCGAGTCGGAACCTGAGCGGACGGAGGCGGCGTTACGGGCTGGAGGCGTCGATCCACGATCGTGCACGGTGCGTGAGAGGCCGGGACGAGACGGATGCAGGTGTATGCACATCTGACCTGCGGATCAGCTGGTTGGGTCATTTGACGTCTGGTCGTTCAAGCCTGAGGTATAACTCCTCCGGGTCGTGCCTTGGGGAGCGCAAGTCGGCGTCCTATGTACAGAGGCACAAACGGTTAACGCATAGCATAGATTCGCTGCATGCACACCGTGCTCACCGCCGCAGGAACTCCCCGCTTAAACCCCGCTGCGTACGCCGGACGACGAAAAACTGACACTGCCCAAAATGGGTGACATGCGACGTTACATGTCATCACACGACCAGCGGCGATACCGCCTGGAGCGGTCGGTAGGAGGGATATGTCTAACTAGAGCCGCCATGTGAGCTCGCACACGACAGGGGTCCGGTACTTAGCACCGTTTGTGGGCGCGAGTGTGCGATGACACGGAGACGATCCTTGTCATCCTGCAGGTGGCGGACGCAGCGCAGGCCTCACCGGACTCGTCGATTCGGGTCTCATCTCTCCAAGAGCCGTCTCAGCGGTTGGCTGGCACTTTTGGGGGTGGTCTAACCCCACTTGGTGCGGTGGTATTGCGGCTGAACGGCGCGAGAGAACACATGCTGGCAGGTGTGCGCGTTCCTTTGGCGGATGTATCCTGCTGATGTCACTGGATGAACAAGGAGTGCAGCTGGAATTCAATGCTCCTGAGCTCCTCAAGCAAATCCGTAGCGCGTCAGATGAATGAGGGTCATGGACAGGGTTCGCCGGCGTACCTCTTGACCGTCAGACCTAATTGCACATGTTGCTGCTGCACTGCCTCTCAGGGCAAAAGGCAAACTTGAAAGACTCGAAATGTGCATTTACGGGAACCCCATGCTGAGTGGGTTTCGGTACGTATGCAAGCTCTTCGATGATATTCGTCTGTCTACGCCCAGATCTACTGTCTCGGGTATAGGTCAGTAGAACGCTTCAAAGCGAGATGTGAGGCTCACTCACAGCAGACAGCCCCAATTGACCTGACAAATAAGATGAGTATCTCGGGCAGTTAAGTCGACGGATTCCAGCCAGCTGGTGCCGCAGTACTTGCAGTACTTATATAAGCTGGAAGCTGGAAGTCGTGGACGTCGATCGCGAGAGAGGCCTGAGAGGGTCTCAGGCACCCACTTGCCGAGGTAGTACCGGGGTCCCCCGGACCCAGGACACCGATTAAGCGCCATGTATAAAAGCGTCCCGCCGAACATCGACGGTACTCTACTCACCGCTAGGACCCCTGTCCACTTGTTTCTCTAGATCGACGTGAAATTTTTTCCATATTCGATGCAAGCAACATCGACTCTCGTACCCCACTTGGCACACCCTCGAGCGTGGACAGTTTCACCTTCGTCATTGCTAGTCAAGCCTGACTTGAAACCGGGATGCTATAGGAAGATTAACTGGCACGCTAATACACATGAAGATGCCTGCCGCAGACCTCAAAGTACGAGCTATAGTCAGCGATGGCTCTTCAAAATTACAGGCTTTGCAACAGCGGGCGAGTAATATTTACGGTATGACGTCATACCTCGCAGACATTGCAAAAAATGGCTATCGAGTGAGTGCCGTCGGTCTAACACCCTCATTTGTACTCATTTCTGGCTTCCAGGAGCATGTTTCGTCGACCACTATACCTGCCGTCTGTCTCCTGGAACACTGCTACCCTCGTTATCTCACTGTGATTTTCACCGTGACTACCTTCCTTGCTCGCGGTCCTTCGTGGCAATTGCAGGGGCTCGGGGCCACACCGATCTCGATTTACTGGCCACGAATGTGGCCACAGACTGTGGCCACTTCGGGTGCACGACGCGTCGGCGGCATACTGCATTGTGCGCCCCGCCGCCTCGTGTTGCGCTATCAGCGACCGCTTTGACTACCCTAGGCGCGGCGCTTGGTCCAGGGTGCTACACACTGGTGCACAGCCACCTGTCCTCTCTCACACTTCTGGCGTTTCTCTGCAGCATTTGCACCTCTTGGTACGTTGAAAAGACCCTCATTCGACTCGTAAAACGCATGCGCATCATGATATCACATTTTTAACAGTTTCAGAGTGCGCCGGACGGTCGAAAATGCGCATTAATGCGTTGGGCGTTAATCATTTGGCGTTTGGTCTTGATTAGCTAATCGCTCAAGAACCGCTACCAGCTATTGGAGGACCTCGTCTACGTTCTTCTAATTCGATGATCGGTTTTTCGTGCAGCGGGGGCGATTGTGCTGTGGAAATGTATATGTATCTGGCTCGACAGGCCTGGCAGTCCTCACCCCTCTCTTCTCCCCACATCGCCGCTCTCCCGTTGCTCCCCACAAAAGGCGCGCCACTCTCCCCCAGTCAGCTCTATACATCAAAGCAGCTGGAAGCAATGCACTCCTCCTTCCCATTCACGTTCAGCGCGCCGGCCGCATACCCCTCGCAGGACCCTGACAGGTAAGCACGCTGCGCACGCTCGTCCCTCGTCCTGGCTTTGAACTTCAAAATAAGTTCTGGCATGGACACACTCGACCTATACACGCGGTCTAGTAGCCCGGACCCCTTCTACGACTGGTTCGACCTCGACCGCTGGGCCGCCGACAATGGTGTCGCTCGCTCCTCGAGCGACATCGCATCCGACGCGCCCGACGCGTCGAACGCGTACGCCTACTCATACGAGGACATGGCGAACGCGTACTACGCGTCCCAAGACGCGCTGGCACCACCTTTCGACGCGTTCGCGCCCTCCGTCACGTCCACCTCCGAGGCGTGTGGCTGGGACAGTCGCGACCACGTGACTCTCGGCCCGGACGGCCCGGAGCCCTTCCCATATCCGTTCGTCAACCCGGGCGACATTTGCGACGTCGTTCCGTTCTTCCCGCCCAGCGCATCGCAGCTCGGAGACGACGATGAAGACGATGAAGACGACGATGTCGAGGCGCTGGAGCCCGAGGAGCCCGTCGCTGAGGAGGAGCCCGATTCTGACGACTCCTTGGCGCAAGTCGATGCATGGCTCGCAAGTCTATCGGCTGAACCAGTGGCGATTGTGGAGGAGCCAGTCATCGAGTGCGTTCTCTTCTCACATCTTCATCCAGCTTCAGCTCCTGACCGCCTCCTTCTCTCTCGCTCAGGCCGGAAATCTTGCTGAAGCCCAGTGCCCCGCGTTCATGCAAGCGCAAGCGGCCCGACCACAACGACGCCGACATCTTCCCCACGCCACCCAAGAAGTGCGCGCGCGGTGCGCGTCGCTCTACCCCCCATACCCCCGCCCGCCCCAGCCCCTCCTCCCTCGCCCGCTCCCAATCGCCCGCGCTCGACAAGTCCACGATCCCGAAAGCGATCGTCGTCGCCCGTACCGAGTTCCCCTGCCCAATGCGCGGCTGCGGCGAGCCCCTCGAAACGAAGGACTCCGTCTGGCGGCATCACTTCCGGCGAGCACACCACGCGGAGCTGTGCAGCGAGAGCGCGTGTGCGGTGAGCGGGAGCTGCGAGCGCCGCTGTCCGCTGCCAAAGGAGAACGGGAGCCCCTGCGACAGCAAGTGCATGACGGTGGATAGCCTTGGGCGGCATGTGTTGAACTCGCACCTTGGGGTTCAGTACCGGTGCCCGGTGTGTGGGGAGCAGAGGCAGCAGCGGCAGTATGCGGCGGATCGGCACGTCAGGATGTGCTTCAAGAAGAGTTTGGAGGCGGGGCGGGCGTGAGCTTGGGGGATGTGGGGCGGCGAACGGGGCGGCTGAGGGCTGCCAAGACGCAAAAGGAACAGCCGGAAGGCACACTATGCGACTAACTTACTGTACTGCATTGCCAGCGGCCCGCCACTCTTCGTCTTTACGGCGGGTCTGCGTTCTCTTGGGATGTAGGAGCGATTTGTTGTACCACTAGCTGATTGTTGTAACAGCCGTACGCGCTGAACTTAATGAAGCACAAATTCAGTAGCTCTGAAGAACGCGCGATAGTGATCTCGTCACCTGTTGCCGGCGCGAGTACTTGTTTGCCCTCCTCCGTACGCCTGCGTGCTCGTCGAGTGATCCGCCAGACGGAGCGAACTTGCACTATACTTTGTGGGCCGTAGTATTCAAGAGTATTTGCCCAACACATCCCGCTTCGCATGCCCGCGAGCTGTCGGAAACCCCCGAGTGACCGCACCAGAGGACGGGAAGTCTGTTGTATCGCCCTTGCTCAACAGAACCTGGTCTTATTTGTATTTCAAGGAGGATGACTCGTCGTCTACGTCCCGGGCCCGCATTCTGAGTAGTAGTCCGTTCGTCGTATCTATCGTGCTTTCCACTCATTATCGTACTCTCAAAGTCTATCGTCTCCTACTGATGTGCTATCCAAGTGCTATCTCATCTCTAATCCATACACGTTCATGAATTCTGCGCATTCGATCAATCGATAGACACCGGACCCGTGGGGTGCCTTACCCGTGGAGTCACCGCATATACATACAAAGTCGACAGGGGAGGGTAAGCACGGGGTGCTTTGGAGATCAAATTCGAATTGAAGTCGTGCTTGACGCTAGCGAACGCGGACATAGCACATAGTGCAGCACCTACCGACCGCCGCCGCACCGACGCCATGAAGTCATCGATCCCCGGTCGGAGCTGCTACGAGCTGCTACGCCCTACAGTATAGGCTATAGCAGGTGCTGCGAAGAGACGCACTCGCGGCATATCGTACTACAATGCATGTCAGGCGGTCTGTCCTCCCACGACGCCTTCCACCGCACTCCTCTTCCCCATGTATACCCGTATCCGATTAGTCACCCCAGAACCAGCTCCCCGCCTTCGAGGACCGCTAGAAGGCTCTAGACAAATGCTGAGCCATATATAAAAGGTGGCCACTCACCCCTGGAGCGAAACAACCCCCACCGTTACCCCCACCCCACCCCACCCAGCCACCCCCTCGCCCCCAGTGAAGCACAATGTCCAAGCTCTGGCAAGCCGCCCCCCTCCCCGCCACCGCGCTCGGCCGGCACCGCAAGCTCGCGCCGATCGCGGGCGTGCGCGTGTCCCCAATCCAGCTCGGGGCGATGAGCATCGGGGACAAGTGGGAGAAGCACGGGATGGGCGCGATGAACAAGGAGAGCAGCTTCAAGCTGCTCGACGCGTACTACGACAAGGGCGGGAACTTCATCGACACCGCGAACGGCTACCAGGACGAGTCCTCGGAGGAGTTCATCGGCGAGTGGATGGAGGCGCGCGGCGTGCGCGACCAGCTGGTGATCGCGACCAAGGTCGGTGCCTGGGTTGCGCTGCGAGATTAAGTGTGGCAGTCGCTGATTGAGGGCGTTTGTGCGCGGTGCAGTACACGACGAACTACAAGCGCGGGGATGAGAACCAGGAGATCAAGCAGAAGACGCACTACACGGGGAACAACATGAAGTCTCTGCACCTCTCCGTCGCGGCGTCCCTGAAGAAGCTGCGCACTGACTACATCGACATCCTGTATGTCCACTGGGTGAGTATTCATATCGAGGAGTATGTACGGACAGCGCTCACCACAAGGACCGGCAGTGGGACTTCGATTGCACCGTGGAGGAGGTCATGAACGGCTTGCACAACCTCGTCGTGTCCGGCAAGGTCCTCTACCTCGTACGTAATGTGTTTCCCACCTCCGACCCATGCGCCGGCGAAGCTCACTAGTGGGCATTTGCAGGGCATCTCGGATACGCCCGCGTGGATCGTGTCAAAGGCGAACATGTACGCCCGCCTCATGGGGAAGACGCCCTTCGTCATCTACCAGGGCCTCTGGAACATCCTCCAGCGCGACTTCGAGCGCGATATCATCCCTATGGCCCGGGAGGAAGGTCAGTGAGGCGAAGTGGGTGACGTACTGTGCGTCGGCTCACCTTTGGCATGAAAACAGGTCTGGCCCTTGCTCCATGGAGTGTCTTGGCGGCTGGTAAGATCCGCACCGACGAAGAGGAAGAGCGGCGGCGGAAGACGGGCGAGAAGGGTGAGTTTGTCGCAATGATGCGATGTGATATCCGCTGAACTGTCCGTGCAGGCCGCACGATCAGCAGACCCGACTGGGAGAGGACCGAGGACGAGAAGAAGATGTGCAAGGCCCTCGAGGAAGTCGCAAAGCAGGTCGGCGCCAAGAGCATCCAGGCGGGTAAGTGCTTCATAACACGGTTGTCGAGCGCGGGCTTTACTTATGCTGGCATTAGTGGCAATCGCGTACGTGATGCAGAAGACGCCATTCGTCTTCCCCATCATTGGTGGCCGCAAGGTCGAGCAGCTCGACGACAACATCGAGGCGCTGAGCGTCGCGCTCTCGGAAGAGCAGGTCAAGTACCTCGAGAGCATCCTGCCGTTCAACCCTGGCTTCCCGAACACCATGGTCGTAAGTGTCGCAATTGTCTGAGATGCTGGCACGAGAACTCACTATTCAATCGCGCGTCAGGGTGACGGAACGGAGTACACCGTGCTGACCAAGACGGCTGGCAACTTTGACAAGTGGCCCCGCCCTCAGGCCATCCGCCCGTCGACGTGAAATTAGCTACCATAGGCATCACGGGGAGTGTTGTGTTCGCTCCATGTACGAGTATACTCAGAATGCACGATGAAGATACTGCATTGCGTGTCGGAATAATCGCGAAGTCGTGTCGGCAGGAGTGAAAACAAGCAGAATTACGTTTATCCTGTACACGTGTCGTCGTGGTGCGAAGGCAAACGCGTACGAAAATGGGTCTCGCGTGCAATACTGAACGCTTCGGCAAGCGCCGGCGAGCCGGCTCAGGCCTCACTCCCTCCGTCCGAGTTCGCCATGTACAATGACTCAGACTCTGTAACCAACATTTCTGTATTTATGAGAGTAAAATGCTGGCCAGAATGACAGATTCCAGCCTAGACTGGGAAGCTGTGATAAAGCGATACCTTGCAGCACAACACAAGAACATACCGTACTAAAATCCGACGTACAGGAGGATCCCACAACTACGACATGTGAAATACAGGACGTCTAAGTATTTGATCCTCATCGGACACCGGCTCCCAACGTATTGCTTCATCAAAGTGACACGCCCACCTATGGTAGTCGATGAAAAGTTCCGGGTCCTCCGCTGCAAGACTAGTGGCGTAAGAGACAAAATCAAGCAAATGGTCCTCCACGGTCTTTTGCGCACGGAACTCCCCAATGACGCGTGCTCGAGTAGCGATAATGGCCTCTCGATCTTCAGACAGGTCTTGACTCAGAAGCTCGTCGAACCAGGGAGGATGGCCCATGAGGCGCACAGCAAGAAGGAGATATGCCAGCGCAGCCATGTCGTCAGCCCGCGTGTAAGGATCTGAGCGTTTGGTCAGAATATTCGGACATCGTAGCTCAATCAAATGTCTTACAACCGTGATCAAGCATCCTGTCAGATGCATAGGCCCAACAGACCACCGAGTTGTCGTCGCCCCCCCTAGGATGGAATCCGCCCATCTGGGACCATCCGAAGTCGATAAACGTCGGATGTGTGGACTCCGCTGTGTCGGCAGTGAGTGGTGCCACCAATACCCCCAACGAGTCGCACGGGGTGAGACCCGCGTTCCCCGGGTGAATGTCGCAATGCAATACGTTGTTCGAATGCATTTTCTGCATCAGTATGATCTATATCTACATATCAGCCAAGAAGTGCACGGCTCGATAGCTGTTAATCGCACCAGGGATTTGGCACACCACGCAGTAAAGTCGTATGGGATTGGAGGAGAGCCTTGGGCGACTGTAATGAGGGTAAGATGTTGGATACCAAGCGAAATTTGACGTAGGATAGCGACGTACCATAATTTTTGAACAAAACGCTGAAGGTGCTCACACGATGGAGGAGCAGCGCCGCCTTTCGCGAGCCAGACCCACAATCCACCAATCGCTCGCAGATGAGAGGGAAGTCACCCTCAAGTTGAAGTTGGCTATACACCATATACTCCCATACAATGAGGTCGAGTGGGCCCGTCTTCACGTAATGCTGTCCATCTACAACGGCTCGGACCTCTAGAAGGCCAGTCGGTAAGTACAGGAGAGCACGACATGTTTTAATGCTGGTCTGACTCACCAGCATCGGTGTCCGGATGTCTGTGCACAATCTCAGGCGTAACACGATATCCGCAGATAGGGAGGTTGAGTGTACGAGGATATTGATGCACACACAGGTGGTTGGAGTAACTCTCAGACATGGGCTGAGTTGCGGGTGGGGAGATATATAGCTAGCGAGTGCCAGGCGCCAAGTCGCTGCGGTGCATTTTCTACTTACGTACCTGGAAGGACTACTTCACGCGTATAGAGTCAAAAACCAAACCACAAATAGAATGCACTATTGGTACACGTGAGATATTGTACATGAATGAGACTGTCCGATGGAAAATCTGGAAACGCGTGCGTAGGTAGACTGCGGGAAGACACAAACAGGAACCTGGGAGACGGTGTAATAACCAAGCTGCGTGAAACGACTCGAGCCAGAGCAGGCATCGGAGTACATACTATACAAACACTGCAAACGGGCCATCTAGATGAGATATCGCATGTACGGACCGAGGGGAATGAGGAAGTAACATAACAGCCTAAGCCTAAGGTTCGTGAGGGGCGGAAGAGGGGTCCGAGGTAGGGACGTCCCACGGCGCGGGTATTCGCGGGACGTCGACCAGGTTGTGGTCCATACGTGCGTCCTTGACGCGCTCGCGGTCGGTCATGTTCATCCGCGCACGACAGCGGACGAGACGGAGCTTCGTCCGCTTGATCCCTGGGGGCGTGGCATGAGCACCCGCACTATGCTAACGACGACGATGGACACGTACATGTGGAGATGGTGCTCCGGTCTTCCTCGAGGAAGGGGTTACCCGCTTGCAGCAGGTCGTCCTGCAGCGTGTACAGGCACCACAGCGACTCCTCGTACAGCTTCTCGCACTCGTCGGGCGCTTGGGCCTGGTCGAACAGTTCCTTCCGGGCGGCCGTGCGACTCTGTATGGGAACGAAATTAGGATAATTGGTGTGGTTGAATAGCTCGTGTATACGTACCAGCATCAGGGCGTGGTCGTACACCAGCTGGTCCAAGAATGTCGGCGGACCCGTGTACTGCGCGGGCAGCCAGGTCTTTACGAGGGCGGCGCGATCATGGCACTTGATGAAGTGCTCCTTGAACCATGTGAGCGCTTCATCGAAGCCCTCGCTCATCTCGAGCTCCCCATCCGGATCGCGCATCTGCATGTGCTCATAGTAGTTCCGCAGCTTGTCGATGCCCGTCTGCGCGAACGTCATGAGCAGCATGTACAGTGCGACACACGTGATCGCGTTGTATTCCGCCTGGATGTCCGCGTTCTTCCGCCGTGCCGCGAGCCGTTCTGTCTCCCCTTCGCGCCTCAAGAACTTCGTGGGGTCCGGGAGCGGCTCTGATTACACAGTGTAAGCGAGGTTACCAGATGATAAAGAGAAATACGTACTCTGCGGGAACGCCTTAACATAATCGTACATCTCGTCCGCCCAGCGCTCTAGCACCTCCGTCTTCTGCGCGAGCTCCTCGAGCGTGGAGAGTAGCTCTTCCTCCTCGGCGTCCCGTTGGCCTTGGAGCTCGAGGCCGAGTCCCTGACCTCGTGACCCGCCAAACATTTGCGCCTTCCGTGGAGACGATGGAGTGTACTCTCGGTTGTACGAAGGGCGCCGCTTCGTGCTGCCTCCGCGAAGGATTCCCGTCGCAATATTCAGCGCACGAGTGAGGGCATTACCGCTGGCTCTGACGCCAGCGCTAGATGGAGATGATGACAGCGGCGGATTGGGGATAGGAGGAGGGGGAAATGTCGTTGGAGGGCTTGGGGATTCGAGCGTAGGGTCGTCTCCACCGTAGTTCAGAGCGTCGTCAGTGAGCGGGGAAGGTACCTTGCGGTCGCGCAGCGGTCGACGGCGAGATGTGATCTCTTTGGAGACGTGTGAGGCATGTTTGGAGACAAAGGAAGGGTGCACCTTACCATCGACAGCACGGTTGATTTCCACGGCGCGGCGGTCGCCCACCAAGACATATTCGCGGCGTAAAATCCCGTCCTCTTCGGTTTCGCCTGGTATCGTAGACGATGCGTCGGGATTATCCGCTGGGAGGGGCTTCGTCTGCAGCGCAGGGCTGAACCGAGGAGACTGTGATTGCGCAGGCGGAGATCGTGGACGCGAAGGGCCAGCCGCATCAGCCATGACCCTACACAAATCTCAGCGATCTGCGTGAACAATGGCGTTGTGGAGACTTACCCGTCGGCCAATGGCTCGTCAAGCACGGGTCCGCCTGTATGCGACTTGCGTCTAAACTTTATCTTCGCCGGTGGAATCATCGCCTTAGGATCGAGCACCTCTGGAGGAATGACACGGTGGTGGTCGGGTATGCGATCCGCATCGTCATCGTCTTCTGGCGGCGGTATCGATTCCTTCGGTCGGGGAAACTTCGACTTGACCATCGCCGTGCTCGTGAAGAACTCCTCGAAGCTCGCGCGCTCGGCGGGCACCCGCTTCAGCAGCGCGCGGATGAGCATCTTGATATCAGGCGGAACAGGTTTAAGCTCCTCGCCCTTCGCTTGTGCGCGCGAAATGGCTTGCGGGTCTTCGTCCGGGAACTTGATGCCCTTCGATTCTTCAATCTTCTTGAGCAGTTCGATATGGTTCTGCGCGCGAAACGGAGGTTTGCCGACCGCCATCTCGTAAAGTACCGCGCCGACCGACCACAGGTCTGCCTTCGAGTCGTACTTCTGATAGCTCAAGATCTCCGGAGCCATGTATAATCTACCGCTGCTGAGCGGCGGGAGGAGCAATGCATGATAAAGTAGACTCACGGCGACCCACACAGTGTTTCCGCCATCATGGCCGAGGGTAAAAAGCGTGCGAAGCCAAAATCGGCCACCTTTAGCACTGGAACCCCATGTGGATGACCCCGGGAGTACTCGTCCGGGCCCGCCGGTGTCAAGAGTAGATTCTGAAAGGTGTTAATATATGCATTCGTGCTTTACTATACAGGCCATACCTGGGGCTTGATATCTCGGTGGATAAGATTCCGCTGCGTGAGGAACTTGATTGCTCGAGCTGAGCAACGCTGTCTTTAGCAATGGCCTCCAATTAGCAATGTTCTAGCCTACCTAGTTGTCTCAGAAAGCTGCGAACAACAATCTCGCTCAAGCCGCCATGCTTGGGATGTGGGTAATAAGTGGGAGCCGCGTTGGGAGCGGGGACATATTCCAAGCCCTCTACCCGACCGCGCTTCTTGATGTAATTCGCGAGGTCTCCCCCGGCACAGAACTCCATTATGAGGTATATGTTCCGCTCTGCACGCTGGTAGGGTGGTCGGCCCTCGCTTCATCTTGGTTAGACTTCGTATGCACTCACTATGACATCAAGCAGCCGGGTGATATGTCGGTGGGAGAGACTCCTCAGGATCTCAATCTCTCCTTGCAAGTTGTCAAACAGCTTCGGGCTGAGACCACTTCGATTCACTGTCTTAATCGCCACTTGGTGGTGCGTTTGCTATGAGCACCACATAAGTCAGATGCGCACCTCACTCTGTGTCGCCGAGACGCACCTCATGGTATCCCCGATAGACCGTCGCGAAACTGCCCTTCCCCAAATCGCCCACAATTACATACGGCTTCACCTCCGCATCTTCTGCCCTTAGCATCCTCTCGTTCGTCATGGTCGAAGTGCGCTTGCTCGTGGAGGGTGTGGGTGTGGCTGGACCAGGTATTGCAGACGGTGCCATTGAGTGCTACGCGTAGTGTACAAAGTCAAGATGTTCTCGGTCAGCGACTGCGATGGCGTCCGCGTAACATGAGGCTCTGTAGGGCCAAGTAGGGGTGTCGGGATCTGCAGATGCGGAAGAGGTTGGGGAGGAAGCTTGATACTTCTAGCTCAGATGATATACCATGCTTAGTAAGGCAAGTGAATAAGTACCGCCTTGTAATACCCGCTTATGTCACCCCTTAGCCCCTTTGTACAACGACTACACTGCTCCCATAAGCGCCAGAAGCCTGCCACTCGATCGCTCGTTCCGCTCAAGATTTGAAGTTTGAAGCTCTCGAGTGGTCCACGAGTCATATGCCACAGCCAAGTGCTTACGGGTAACACCCCGGAGTCAGGAGAATAATTCAAAGTCAGCAGGTACTTAAAGTTGCCATATTGTAGATACATGTAGCAGCGCCAATTTTGGTCAAGTAGATACAGCGACGTCGGAGCCCGCAACGCCAAGGACGGGTCGGAGCCCATAATTGCTACAGTGTGGGGCGAAGGGAGCGGAGGAGAGAAAGCTACAAACGCCAGCGTCCAAACGTGTGTACTGGGGGCGTAACCAAGCGGCATCTGAGGAGACCTAATCAGGATAGTCGCGGCGATGTACACAAGAGAATACGGCTCACCGTTCACTGAAGGAGCCGGGACTCAGGACCATAGTGCGGAGCTGGCCCTCACAGCATCTCCGAGTCGCAACACGTCGTGCACCCGCACGACCGTCGCGCCCTGCTGCACCGCACAGCTCACCGCCGCGGCGGTCGCAAAGTCGCGCTCTACAGGCCGCGTCTGCCGGCCCTCGTAGTTCCCGCTGCCTACTGGATCCGGCCGCTCCAGGATCGCCCCGAGGAACGACTTGCGTGACGCCCCGAGCAACATCGGATATCCCGCCAGGGGGTTCCGCGTGGGCCGCGACGGCGGCGCTGTGAGCGCCCGGAGGCGGGGCGAGTACTCGCCCACCACAGTCGCCGCGTCCCGGAGCACTTCGAGGTTCCCCTCGACGGTCTTGCTGAATCCGAGTCCGGGGTCCACGAGCACAAGCCACCTACGAATGCCGCCACGGCCCTTGATCGCGGCTTCGACCTTCGCGCCCAGCTCTATCCGCACGCCCTCCAGCACCGCGCCCCGTCCATCCCGATGGTCGACCGCGTAGTCGTACTGCGAGTAGTCCTTGTTCGCCGATGCCGGTCCTCGAGAGTGCATGAGAATGACGGGAACAGCGAGGTCGCGCGACACTTGGCGCATTTTCTTGAAGTGCTCCGCGGACCGCGCCGTCGCAGGCCAGTCCGCACCGCTGAACGCGTACACATCGTTAATGCAGTTCGCGCCAGCGTGCACGGACTCCTCCGCGACTTCCCATCGGAACGTATCGACACTGATGAGCGTCGAAGCCGTCCGCGCGATCGAGGGGAGTCTGCCACCGGGGGTGGTGACCGCACCTTCCTGCCATAGGCCGCGAATGGCTTGGACAACAGGGACGACACGCGAGAACTCTTCCTCTGGGGAGACGTAGGCAGCCCCTGGCCGGGTCGAGTAACCCCCGATGTCGATGATGTTGGCACCATCGGCGACAGCAGAGTTTGCGTACGAAAGGGCATCAGGAAGGCTGTAATGTGCGGAACCGTCAGAGAACGAGTCCGGAGTCGCATTGAGTGTTGCCATGATATAGGTTTTCCGGGGAGGTGGTCTGCTGCTGGAGGCATGCGAAGAGACGGGGAACGACCAGTAGGTTGCTGTTGGCGGGACCGGACGGATTTTGGACATGTGCGCCGGCCGCTCGCCTTCATGGTTAGGTAGCGGATAACGGGGGAAGGGCAGAACCTTGTACATAATGGGGTCTGCGGATGGTTGAGCCATGAGGGCTGACAGAGACTCCTCGACGGTCTTTCCTGTGGTAGGTATGATGTAGTTGGGGATCATGCTATTTGGACGTCAGTACGAGTAACTCAACGAATAACGTGATATGTGAACGTACTCAGCCAAGGGTCGCAAAACGAACTCTCTTTCACCGAGACGCGGATGGGGAACAAGAAGCTCGCCGCTGAGGTTATCGAGCGTGGCACGGGCGGATTCCGGCCTGGTGTCCATGACCAGAGAGTCGTACAGGATGATGTCGAGATCGATCGCCCGAGGGCCGTTGCGGAAAGACTCGACGCGTCCAACGGCGCTCTCAACCTGCTTCAGGAAGGTCAGGAGCGCACGAGGCTCCAGGTCGGTCTCCACCTATCGGACAGATTATCAGGCGGGCATAATCAGAGCATAGGCGTGCACTCACCACACACGCGCAGTTGATAAACCGCGGCTGCTCCGCAACGTACATCGGTGCCGTCTCGTACATAAAGCTTGTGTCGACAACAATGACGCGCGGTTCACCTGTCCAACTCTCGATGTCTGCACCGGGAGCTTCCAGGAGGCGAAGTGCGCATTCGATGTTTGCAAACCGGTCGCCCATGTTACCCCCGATAGCTATCGCAGCCCTGTGAGGAAGCGAAGAAGATGGTCCAGCCGATTTGGACCCTGAGGTGGGCTTAGAAATGGTGACCGGCGTGTTGGGTGTCTCTGTCAACCCCGAACTATCCGTGCTACTGGTGTCGAGGTCGGCAAAGGAGCGAGTCACCTCCAGCTCGGAGGCTTCTGCTGTGAGGAGAGCACTCGGCTTCGAGATACGTACTGTAGCCCGAGCAGTCGCATCCGCCAAGAACGTGAGGGTCAATTTGGCGACCTCAGAGGCCAATGACTCGACTGTCAAGAATTTGGAATCTTGAACGTACTAGGATGAACATCAGGATCGCCATGCGCGATGAAGGTAGCATATACGCACGTCAAAGATCCGCTGCTCTAAGGTACGGTAATCCAGGGATGCCGCGCGCGATCGCATCTTCGTCACGCACACGTCGATCCGTACGCTTTGCTTG
Organism: Trametes versicolor FP-101664 SS1; assembly: GCF_000271585.1. NCBI lineage: Eukaryota > Fungi > Basidiomycota > Agaricomycetes > Polyporales > Polyporaceae > Trametes > Trametes versicolor. The sequence goes on along the minus strand of NW_007360332.1, from coordinate 895,570 downwards.
CGCTGGCGTTCATGGGGATGTATACCGAGCACCGCGTAGCACGCGAGATCGCGCAGGAAGAAGGTCTCCTCCTGCGGCGGGGCGTGCGGATCGGCCTTCGTGAACTCGAGGCCGAACGACGCACCGTAAAGCAGTGCCTTCGTGCGCGCGATGGAGAGCGTGAGGGCGCCCGCCTCGAACCGCCGCGCGTGTGTCTCGCAGATGCGGTCCGCGAACGCCTCGATGGAAGGGAAGACCTCGGCGTCTCCGACGGCCTTGATGTTCGAGGCGACCGCCGAGTAGTTCACCGAATGCGTGAGGTCATCGGTGGCCGCCGCGCGGCGCACGTCGTGGGCGATGCTGCATGTGACGACGACGGGTTGCGCGTGCGGCGTGCTCGACGGCCAGCGGGAGCCGTCCGAAAATGAGACGGTGAGGGCGAGATCCTTGACCCGTATGAAATCGCTGCGGGGTACGATGTTCACTTTCACAAAAGGACGTATTCAACAGCGTCCTACCTCATCGTGGCCGACGATGTGCGTGGTTGTGGTGGTAGAAGGTCAAGACGTTGACGGCCATCCGAGACTCCGACGGCCAGACTCCGCCCGAGAGGGCGACGATCGCGCCTATTTCCCCATTTAGCAGGTAATCCCGCCCCCTTTCCCGAATTGGTAAGGAGCGGGATGCGCGTCTCATGCATGATGCAACTCTGCCTCGTACTCTCTCGTACTACTACAACTTTGAAACACGGCGGGTCTTCGACTGCCTGATCGCTCTACCATCTAGAACATGGAGGTCGCATTCTCTCTGCAAAAACTGGCCGCGTACAAGCCTCGAAAGACCCAGAAGTCCAAAGAAACACTCGACGCGGGCCTGGTGCTCCTCGAGAATGGAGGCCACGCAACGAACGGGGAAGCAGGTACGCCATAGCACCTGATCTTGCTCGTCTCCGCGACTCACGTCAGGACTCCTGCAGGATGGGATGCCATAGAGAAGCTTGCTCTGGCCGCGCTCGACCAGGGCAACACCGAAGTCGCTGACGTGCGTGCATATCCCCCCGCGTGCAGCCCCAAACGGCACTCATGTTCTGCGTTACTGGCTCCTAGCGGTGCATCCGGATACTCTTAGACAAGTTCCCCGACTCCCCCCGTGTCCACATCCTCACCGGCATTCGACTGGAGGCCACGGAGAAGACGGAGGCCGTGCTGCGCTACTACGATGAGCTGTTGGAGGAGAACTCCTCGACCGCGGTGAGTGATGTCTGATAAATGCGACCGCCCCGCTGATGCGTACGCCCTAGGCTGCATGGCAGCGCAAGGCGCACGTCCTGCGTCAAATAGGCAAGGTCGACCGGGCAGTGGAAGAGCTCTCCGCCATGCTCGACACGTTCTACACCGAGGTCGACGGCTGGATCGAACTCGCCGACATCTACATGTCCTGTCAACAGTACGTTCCCGTTCCCCGTCCCTCGCTCTCGCGGTCTGACTGACCGCCATGCCGCAGATACACCTACGCGCTCCAGTCCCTCTCCCACGCGCTCCTGCTCTCGCCCCAGAACCCGTCCTACTTCCTGCAGTTCGCGGAGACGGCGTACCTGGCGGACGACGTCCCGCTCGCGCTGAAGATGTTCCTGCAGACGGTCGACATGACCGACGACGACGACGACGACGGCGACGTCGCCCCGGGCGACTCTGTGCCCTCCGGCATCACGCTGCGGGCGTGGTTCGGAGTCAAACTGGCAAGTCCCGCGTATGCTCATTCGAGACCGACGCATCTGACCGAGACCATTTTATACAGTGTGCGAGTAAACTCGTATCGGAGCCCCGTGCTGCGTCCTCTTCGCCCTCGCAAACCCCCGCACCAGCCGCCGACAAGCTGTCCGCTTTGAACGACCTGTCGACGGAGCGTTTACGCACGGCGTACTTGAACGTCAAGCACGAGTCGCCGCCCGCTGGCGACAGCGAGCTCATCAAAGCTCTTGCTCCACTTGTAAAGTAGATGTTGTACAGTCGGCTATGCCATAAGATACCCCGGAAGCGTGCTCAATTACGACCCGTTAGCAAGTCCGTGATATGTATATACCTCTCGGCATGTCCCATCTGTGCTCGCAAAAGTTGCTATTCGTTCTGCGAACTCGAGGCATTTATTTGACCAGCTCATTTTCACCGACGACATCGTGTTCAACATCGCATTCGACCTTTGTGAAGCCTCAAGCATATCGAACTTCAGCAAGTTTTGGACAGACGTGTACACCGATCTTCATGACGCTGTGATACAAAGACTTCGCCCGATCCTTGATTACGCGGCGAACTCGGAGCGATTTGCTGAGTGTACAGCACAGTCGTCGTTGCCCTAAATCATAATCGTATATGGGGCATATGCGCGCGGATAGAGTAACATGAAAGCGAGAGGCGAATGATACAGCTGATGTAGCTCCCAAACCAACAACACTCCAGAGCCGTCGTGCGACATCGTCGAAGGGCTCAAGGCCCGAGGGGTGGGGACGCCTGATGCGTCTAGTAGATGCCCGGAGCGGGGTGTTTTACTTCTCGGGGTTGGCGTTCCTGGAAAGGGGAGACCAATGTCAGTAACGAAGGACATCAAAAGGCAGGAGGCGGGAAGGGAAGAGTCAGATAGGAGCGAAAGACGATGCTTGTTTATCAACACAATAGTTTCAGTGTGAACTATGATACAATGTCATCACGATGGGGCAGCACGGAGCACGAGGAAGTGTGCAGCGCTGCGATGTGACATTTGGGATGAGTACTCACATTTTCCGCTTTCCGTTAGGGAGCAGAGTGACGTTGACGAAGCTACGAGATCGTCAGCACACTTTCAGCAGTCCCATAACACACACTACGCACCGACGGTTGTAAAGAATGCGCTTCTTGGCACGGCCCTTGGGGGTCTTCTTCTTCTCCTGCTTTTCGACCTTGGGGGTCTGCGACTTGACCTTACCGGCACGGGCGAGAGAGCCGTGAACTAGAGCATTCCGACAAACAGATGAGCGGCGGCGACAGAAGCGACAGTGACGAGGAGTATCGACCTTTTCCCATGTTTGCTTGCTGTGGGGAGGAGGTGGTCGCGGTCGATGAGTAAGGCAGGCAGTGGTCCTGTACAGAACTATCCTCCTTTTTGAGCTCCGCCTCAATCTCATCGGCTTTTGCCTTATAAACTTTAGGGCGTCTATGTTTCTCTTCCTGCGTTATACCGTGCTCCTTGGGCGCTTGTAATCCATCCGTCTCTTTCTCGACACACCTCTGCTGTTGTATTCTGCTGGTCTGCCATAGAAGTGCAGGTTTTACTCCTGGTGTATATTGGTCTGCAGACGTCATGATTTCTTTCACTCGACACAGACAACATCGAGCTCAGTCCATTTTCAAACGTGAACGTACTGTCGTTCAGTCCACTGCAGAGGCCCAATACGTGCAAGTTCATTCGTGCCCATGGGCTCGTGGGGTAAGCATTGTCCGTTACGATACACAATGACCGACAGTATTTGCTAGAATCTAGGTGTTCATTGCTGAGTTGTTGCCAATGAATGGCTGCGTGTAGCGATTGTTTACGCGTCGTACCAGATATCATGGAGGTTGGTTCCGCTGCGACGTTTGGGAGCATACGTATACTGTACCGACGCAAAAGCGACTAGCCACGCGTGTGTCGGCCATCGCGACGGTGTGTCGACAAAACACGGCCACATAGGTACTCGCGGATATGCCGAGAGATCGTGAATTTGGTACGCAATGCAATACCACCATCTGAATATACTGTACAAGGAAGCGGGCCCGACACTGAGACCTTTAATAGCTAATTTTATGACGACGGACGAATTGCCTGGGGAAGGGGCCACTTGTCGAAGTTCCCGGCGGTCTTGGCCAACACGATGTACTCCGATCCGTCACCCTGACGCGGAGCAATGCGGTGAGTTCCCGCGCTAGTACGTTTGGTATATGCGACACTTACGACAATGGAATGCGGGAAGCCAGGTTCGAACGGCAGGATGCTCTCGAGGTACTTGACCTGCTCCTCGGAGAGCGCGATGCTCAGCGCCTCGATGTTGTCGTCGAGCTGCTCGACCTTGCGGCCGCCGATGATGGGGAAGACGAATGGCGTCTTCTGCATCACGTACGCGATTGCCACTACATAATGCCAATGTGAGCAAGGCTCGCCCCCGGCCATTGTGTTCCGAAGCACTCACCCGCTTGGATGCTCTTGGCGCCGACCTGCTTTGCGACTTCCTCGAGGGCCTTGCACATCTTCTTCTCGTCCTCGGTCCTCTCCCAGTCTGGTAGCACGATCGTGCGGCCTACGCGGACTGTTAAGCGGACTGCGCCGGACAGCATTGCGAAAAACTCGCCCTTCTCGCCCGTCTGCCGCCGCCTCTCTTCCTCTTCGTCAGTGCGGATTTTACCAGACGCCAAGACACTCCATAGAGCAAGGGCCAGGCCTGTTTTCATGTCAAAGGTGAGCCGACGCCGAGTAGGTCACCCACTTCGCCTCACTGACCTTCCTCCCGGGCCATAGGGATGATATCGCGCTCGAAGTCGCGCTGGAGGATGTTCCAGAGGCCCTGGTAGATAACGAAGGGCGTCTTCCCCGTGAGGCGTGCGTACATGTTCGCCTTCGGCACGATCCACGCGGGTGTGTCTGAGATACCCTGCAGACGCTCGCGCGTTAGCTTCCTCTGCACGCAAGTAACCTATTGGATGCGTTACGCACGAGGTAGAGGACCTTGCCGGACACGATGAGGTTGTGCAAGCCATTCATGACCTCCTCCATGGTGGTGTCAAAGTCCCACTGCCGGTCCTCGTGGTCAGCCATATCCGTACACACGTCTCGAAGGGAATACTCACCCAGTGGACATACAGAATGTCGATGTAGTCCGTGCGCAGCTTCTTCAAGGAAGCCGCGACAGAGAGGTGCAGAGCCTTCATATTGTTCCCCATGTAGTGCGTCTTCTGCTTGATGTTCTGCCAGTCATCTCCACGCTTGTAGTTCGTCGTGTACTGCACCGCGCGCAAATGCCCACGATCAGCAGCCGTCCCATCCTTGCAGCGCAGCCTAAACACCGACCTTAGTGGCGATCACCATCTGGTCGCGCACGCCGCGCGCCTCCATCCACTCCCCAATGAACTCCTCCGAGGACTCGTCCTGGTAGCCGTTCGCGGTGTCGATGAAGTTCCCGCCCTTGTCGTAGTACGCGTCGAGCAGCTTGAAGCTGCTCGTCTTGTCCATCGCGCCCATCCCGTACTTCTCCCACTTGTCCCCTATGCTCCCCGCCCCAAGTGCGATCGGCGACACGCGCACGCCCGCGATCGGCGCGAGCTTGCGGTGCCGGCCGAGCGGGGTGGCGGGGAGGGGGCGGGTTGCCAGAGCTTGGACATTGTGCTTTAGGTGCGAGGCCGTGGGGAGGTGACCGTGGGGGTTCTTTCGCTCAAGGGGTGAGTGACGCCCTTTAACATATCGCTCCGGGTCCGTTTGGGCCCAGCGAGCGGTGCACAAAGAGCTGGACTGGGGCGAATGATCGCAGTCGGTTATCAAGAGGAAGAGGAGTGCGGTGGAAGCTGTCGTGAGAGGACAGACCGCATGACACGCATTGCAGTAATATAACTCGTCGACTCGGAATGTGTCGTTTCGCAGAACCTGCTATATCCTATAGATTATTCTCATGGAATGGGTCAGAATGTGCTGCGTTATGTGCTATGTTCGCGTTTGCTAACGTCAAGCTAGACCTGAATTGACTGTAGACGCACCCCGTGCTGACCATCTCGAGTCGACTGTGGATATGAGGTACGGTATGCTGCGGGCAATATGCCCTCAGATCGATCAGGTGTACAAAATCTGTGGACAACGAACGTGTATGAATTGATAACGAGATAGAACATAAGTAGTACGAGACGATAGACTGCGATGACCTGAGAATGCGATGATGAATATTACAGAAAGTACGAAAAGATAGAGACGACCAGCGGACTACTCAGAAACCGGGGACGCCGGGGATAGCTCATCCTCCTTGAAGTACGGATAGAACCAGGTTCCGGTGAGCAAGGGCGATACAACAGGGGCCCCGTCCTCTGGCGCGGTGTCCTCCCAGACGTGCTCGAACGACCAATCTGCGTCCTCCTCCGCAGAATCTTGCCCACTCAGACACGCGCCAACGTCCGCCTCGAGCGTCGAGATACGAAGACGTCCGGGGGTGAGCATGATCGGGTCGCCGGTATGGCGTACCAAGTAATTCAGGATGAGCCGCTGCACGGCCTCGTGCAAATGGTCATCGTACTGCGGTTCCGGGAACAGCGCAGTGTACGGAATCCGCACGTGCTGCGCGATATCGAACAGCAACCGGGCGACGTCGAGCATGATGGGCGGGAAGGGCGCGATGAAGGCGTCCGGCGGGCAGTCCAGGAGCGGGGTCCGCGTGTCCTGCGGGAGGTTCTCGCACTCGTGCTGGCCCGGACGCTTCAAGAACTCGTGAGCGGACAGGATTTGCCAGTATTGCCGAAGGGCGTTGGTCGTCAGGCTATTCTCCTCGTCGATGTATCCTTGTGGAAGAACCCGGAGGAGCGCGGAGTACATGGTCCAGTATACGGACTCTACGTCGTATTCCCACCGGTGTTCGTAAGGCTTGTCCTTCAACCGTTTCGCACTGGCCCAGGCGTCGTCACCAGGGTCGACTGCGCATCCGCCGTGGAAGACTTTCGCGCCATCGTCGTACTTGATGAGTCGCTGGAATCCATAGGCATCGAGATATAGCTCCTCGGCCTTTTCCGACAGCTCGGGCATGTGAAGCGGCGTGTGCCGGGCGAATATTGCACGGCCCACAGCCGCCGCGCGAGCCACATACATACTGGTACCCTTCCCAAGAGGTCAGCTATTTCGAGTCTTGCTGCACGGAATACACATACCACAGAACGTCCAAGTTCTTCGGAGGCGACGTTGAAAGGGTCGTCGAGAGTCATTGCTAGGTCGAAGTCTATGAGCAAGCATCGTGGCACACGCTCCCCGGGCACTCTGCGACAGTCTCCAAGTTAGGCCATGGTTCGTGGACCCCAAAGAGCGAGGACTGACCTGTCTGGTTCGTCCAGTACATCGTCGATAAAGGGTGGAAGGCCTTCCAAGACCTGTGCGTTAGTAGCTTGCGCACACCTCGGGTACATCAGGATATTATTGATGGACATATCCCGATGGAGGACTCTGGCACGGTTCGCCAACGTTCGGTGAACTGAAAACAATCCCGTGCCAGTGTAAGTCTTGATAGAAGAAGGGAGGCATATCGTACAACATACCCTCGAGTGCGTCGTACACGGCCTTCAACAAATCGTTCACGCTCTTGGCCTGCAAAAGCGACTCGCCAACATCGGCCAGGACCATCCTGTGCTTGACGCGCGGCGAGTTATGCACGGTGGTGATCTCCACCTGTCCCGGCCCACCCAAGGGGACGAGCTCATGGTGCGCGAGGCGAACAACGCCCGGGACGAAACCATGCTGATGGATCTTCGTCAAAATCTCAACCTCCATGAACCCTTCAGCCGGTCGCTCCGTCTGGTATGGGAATGGCGGCCCGCGGTAACATTCCTTGATGATAGCTTGGCGTGTAGGGCGTCGCCCAGCGATGAACACCTGGGTCCCCTTTCCACCTGGAGGTTGGGCAAAGATGCACCTCACGTCGGGGAAGACCTCCCCATTTGAAACGATCGACATCGTACTGCGCTTGTGACCTTCACGCCATACCATCGTTGGATCACGGGTGTAGTGTCTCGCCGGTGGGTCGTAGAGCGAATACACGTATGACATGAGGACCTTGAGTCCGTCGTCGTCCCATGCCATGGGTTCCGTGCACGCAAATTCCATGAAATCGGCGTAGTACACCTGGAATCCATCCACGACGAGGTCCAGGCAATAGATTCCCGTTCGGTCCGGATTGTTGCTCAGAAAACTACGAGCGTACCGTCTGAGCGCCCGTCCTGCAAGCTCAGGGTTGCTTAGCGCTTCATCCGCCACGAAAGTTTCGACGAGATGGTGCGGAAATTTGGTGATCTGATGGATTCCCTCGTCGTATGAAGGCGCAACGGGGCGGACACCGAGAGTCCCCGGCATGAGTGACTGCCCGCCGTTTGCAGAGGATCCTGGCTCGGGCGAACACACAAACGTGAATGGTTCGGCGACCCTGACAGCAATGCCGCTTCCCTCTGTCGTCAGATATGCTGTGATTTTCGTCAGTTAATGATGAACACAATGCTGAAGCGGCGACCTCGAAGTCACATACTATGAACGTCGGCGCTTAGTGCCGACAGAAGTTCGCGAAGGCGTTCTGCAATATTCTGGTGTTTCCTGATCTGATCCATCATGTGCTGAATGTCACTCTGCTCGAAAAGCATCTCGAGGAGCGGCTCTGGACATGCACTAAAGTGGTTCATGTTGTGGGTGGCTAAGATCTGTACAGTGTGAACAACAGCAAACCCAAAGACGCAAAGTTGACTGGGCATACCGAAGAGCGAGGATGATGCTTGGGATGGATGTTTGTATGGTAGAGCGCGACGAGGATCGAGGATGGAGAGAGACTGCTGTGGATGATGAGAGTTCGGTTCAATAAGGGCGCCTTTTATACCAGTCGGATTAGCCACAGCGTGGCGATGTTCACAATCGCTTTCCAGCAATGGACACCTCATCCTTTCAACCATGCTCACGCAAAAGCCGGTGTGGGGCGTGGAAGCCACGCGCCATTGATTAAGCGGGTTGCACAGTACCGCAAGGACAAAGGATATAGACATGCTGTGCGGCGTGTCTCAGCCAGTCGCCATGGCTGCGTGGCGCCAAAGCTGGTTCGACTTACCTGATCATGGCCTTGTGCTGCGTCAAAAATCGAAGCTTTGGTTCAGGTCTTCGCGAAGGTGCTCGCGCATCCCAGGAGGCAGGATCGGGTCCTTTCCATCTGATATGTACTCTGGGTGACGTGCCCTGTCAGGACGCCGCAGCTCATGTCGAGATGAGACGGAGGACGCACTGAACGGCATCTCCACGCTTTCCTTTGCGTTGAACACAATGGTAGGGAATTCCTGACTCGATGCGTTGAGCACAGCGCGGCACTAGATAGGAAGATCATCGGCGTACGATGAATGGGATATCTGAGAGCGGCTCTGCATAATGGGCGTGAGCACATGGTTCGACACCCAAATCCAATTAGCAGCACTCACTCTTGTCCTGTACCACAATCTTCGTGACACCTAGCGCAGTGTCTGTCGTCATCTGAACCGGACCAAGATGTCTGCCAGGAAAGCCTAGTACGCGGAGCTCGCCCGTCCTATCGCGAGGAGGATCGTCGCCTGCAAGATGACCGATGAGCTAAGGTGTAAGCCCAGCGCATATAGTCGAGGTCTTCAGACCTAAGATCCCCTGTATACCTGCTCAGTCATCGATAAGAGATATACGAAAAGTGAGAGCGCTTACGCCGAAAAGGAACCACTCGAATCGTCCGTCGCCATCTTCTGGCGAAAGCTCCTTCTCCGCCCTTGGGTCAAGCAGGCAGACCTTTTCAAGTGGAACTCCCTTTTCCTCCATCAGCTGTAGAACCGATTTTTGGTGTGCATGCGCAGGGGCCCTCGACGGGTCCGGGTTTTGCGCGAACAGAGAGGTGAGCGTGTTGCACGATGTTGGCGACAAGTGGGTGAACTGCACGGTCGCGTCTGGGCCAGCAAACGACCTCATATGCTGCTTAAAGCATCAGAAAACTGTACGCAATGCAAACCGTACGAGTCGCACCACTGACCGAGTATTCTAGCTCGACCCATTTTGGGATGGACTTCGACGTTTCATCGTCCTCTTCCATATGCTCTGCGAGAAGGTTAAGCACCCGCGAGTTGTGGTTCGACATGATTCATACCTATTATATATGAGAATGCCATGTTGAAGATGGCAACTGCAATACAGCTGAAGTCCGTCGGTGGTGGGCGTGGACAGACCGGGCGTGGGCGCTTATACGGTTTGCGAACCTTGTAGTGAGCTTCCCAAAATGGTAACTGGCTACAGTCGTACTCAAACAAAATCGTTTGCTTTGCTTCATTCTCTTCGAACTCTGCAACGGTGAATATAATCAAAGAAAGCCTAACTACAGACCATGTAATATTGTTCAAAATCGCAGAAAACCTGAAGCAACAGCGGTCATCACGTGACCAACGCCTCGCTAAAGCTTCTTTGTCTTTCGGAAATTTTGTGTGCAGAGGCAAAAAGGTGCCATGCTTCCTAGAAGCCCACCGCGAGGGTCGAACTCGCAGCCTTCAGATAACCACTAAACGTATCGGTCATAAGAGTCTGACGCTCTATCCGATTGAGCTAGGCGGGCGGCGAAATGTTTTGATGTTCTCTTCCCATGTCCACATTTATTCATGTTCAAACGGCATTGTGCACTGCAGACTCAGTACCCAAGAGCATAGATATTGAACTGCACCACGAAGCAGCACTCCCCGTTGTATAATTCGGTGTACGGAGGTATGCCCGCTTTATTATTGTCCGAGAATTTGAGACAGTGTACCATAAGAGTTGACATGGGAAAGCATTCCTACGTCGCATGAAGCGCGTTCAAGATGTAATCAAACTTTACTACATTGCCCTTACGCGTTCTTCTTGGCCTGCACATCGCTGCTGCCGCCGTATCGCTCTCTTCCAGCCGCGGCAATAGACCCATCCGCTTCCTCCTTGACGCTGAGCTCCACCGGAAGCACCGTGAAGTTGAACTCGAGGATGGTGAGCCCCATACGACGGCGGAAGCGCGGCTCCCAACCCTCAGGCAAGCGCTCCTCGCCAAGGACAACGCGCAGGTCTGCGATGTCCCCACCGAAGATCCGAAGCAACGTCGAGCAGCTGTTAGACATCATGTTAGTTGCGTAGTAGCGGCTCGGACGGTGAAACCGGAGCGACGCACTTCCAGCTCCCGAACAGCTTGTGGAACAGCGAAAGGCTGTACTCGGGGTTAGCGCGCTTTGCCTCGACGCGCCGTTTTCCCATGAGACGAGAGAGGTCCGGCTCCGTAAGTTTCCCCCCAGGTCCCGTGCCGCACGTCAGGACCTCCTCGACGAGCTCCTGTGGGATCTTGCCCTGGTCCTTCTCCAGGAATGCATCCGGTCCTAGAGCACCCCGCATTGAGCTGTCAGCTAACCGCGTACTAGGAAAGGGTTGGGACGTACGGGTGACAGACGCGTCGTGCTCAATGCAGTTGTGCGCGTCCAGGTCCCGGAGGTCGAAGCGGTCCGTCCAGTAGTCGCGCCCGAGGAAGTTCGCGGCCTGCTTCGGCCCGATCACGCCAAACGTCGGTGCGAAGTTGTATACCTCTTGTATGACACGGCCGAGCTCGGTGAACTTGATGTTGCGCCCGTCGCGCGGAAGGATGCCTGCGTGCGCGCCGTCAGCCCGTCCGACGCTGTCTGAGGAGATCGTGTGCGCGGGAGGGGAAACGTACCGTGGTTAGCCAAGGCATTCAGGGCTGGGCACGAGCAGCGGCTATCGCTTTCCTGAGGCGGGGTGTACTCGGGCCACTTGCCGCCGAAACCTGGGAGGCCCTCCTTTACGACGCGCCCTATGGAACGGTTCGGGACGACGTGATTGTACAGCGTGAGTAGGACGTCCCATACGAGGAGTACAACGAGCATCAGCCCATTGAAGATGCTGCTAGTGAGTCCCTGCCAGAGGCGTTTGGCAATGATGAGGATGGCCATGGTAGGAAGGGGGTACGAGTCTGAGCATGTTCGTCAGTTGGAATAGCACATTATAAAGAGAACCGAGAGCGCTCACCTGGCGTTCTTAGTTCACTAGTGTACGTCTGTGATGGAAGCAAGAGGCTTCCCGTCAGGCGAGAGCATAATGTACACAGACGTGAGGCGGGCTGTAGTACGTGCGTTGAGGGCGGAGCGCCCCCGGGTCATCCGGAGTCCCGCGAGTCCTTTAAGCAGCACCATTCGAGTGTCTCCCCGCGAGTAACCGCTATAGCTCGTTTCTCAGTGCCGGGGCGCTGACATGGAGGCGGCCGTCATCGCATACATACCCGGTTGGCATCACAGACAACGCATCGTAGCGAAGCCGAGCTCGGGTGTACTGCATGACATCAGAAGTTCCCGTCTTGCTTGACAGCTTGCACTAAATGCTAGGAGTTAGTTCGAGTACGTGCGCACACCAGAACATTTGTTATAGAAGACATTACCGTAATTCGCTCTTCCGAGTCGTACCCGCGAAGAGCAGAAGAGACGTGACCCTCCGGGCGCCTTCATCCAACGTTGAGAACGGACCCCGGTGGATAGGAGTAGGATGCTAGATGGACCGGCGCGCGGGCGCGCGCTCTAGATGGCGAGCGGTACCTAGGAATATGAATTCGGTCGGTTAATGTCCGATGCCCAAGCCGGTGTGCTCGGCACTCTGTAAGTCGGACTCGCGGGCGGAGCCGGCTCGAGTCGACTGTTGAAGGCGAATCCGCACTTGGAATATACCCCCGGCTGCCAATAAGCCACTGACTTGGCAACTCCGAGACCGAGTAGGCTGGCGCCGTATGTCATGACATTGAAATCTGTGGCACCCGGCTGCTGACCTCCGTTCTCACTGGTTTGGACCGTGACCCGCGGCAGCTGCAGTGATAGAGCGATGGATGGAAGTCCCCGCTAAAGTGATCCGAACTCTACGCACCAGCCCGTGTTCGTTCAGGGATGGCGGAAGACGTGCCAGAAATCACGCGTATGATGTGAACCTTGGACACGGTCTGCTCCGAGCGAGACATATCAACTTGAGTAGCAAGAAACCAGTGCTGGTCGGCTCGAGGGTGCATGGGCTACGCGCCGCGTCGTCGGGGATGCCGAGCGTTCTGAAAATCATCCCATAGTAAGCTTAGGTTATCCATATGACCTGGCTTCCCTGCAAGCTGAGATGTCGGAGATTGAGAGGCGGAGTCCTCGAAGCTCATCCAGACGTTCGTGGGTGCCCTGTGCGGCGCCTTCCCGAAGATCTGCGCTATCCAGGAACTCCCCGTCCCATAAGATAGATGAGATTAACTCCACCCACTTCCCCGCGCGCCTTGATAAGTACAAGAAAACAATCACTGATACTTGCTTCTCCATACAACCCCAGATGGTTATATCAAGCACAGGCGTCCGCCCCCCGCGGCGGATCAATCGCCAACAGTACGCGCTCAGGCGTGCTTCTTCGACCCGACCGCCGTGTAGCGCTCGGTCCCGGCCAGCGCGATCGACCCGTCCACCTCCTCCTTGATGCCGAGCTCGACAGGGAGAACAGTCAGGTTGAACTCCGCAATGGTGAGCCCCATCCGGTGTCGCACGCGCGGTTCCCACCCGTCTGGGATGCGCTCCTCGAGCAGGAGCGAGCGCAGGTCGTCCACGCGCCCCCCGAAGATCGTCAGGAGCGTCGAGCCACTGCGCGCCCAGTCAGCAAGCGGCACGTGACACGGTACTACGGGCGGACGCACTTGGAAGCCCCGAACATCTTGTGCGTGAACGTAGAGCTATACTTGGGATTCGTGCGCTTCGCCTCGACGCGCCGCTTCCCGAGCAGACGCGAGAGGTCCGCGCGCGTGAGGTCGCCGCCCGGGCCCGTACCGCTGCGGAGCACCTCCTCAACGAGAGGCACCGCGACACGGCCCTGGTCTGCGTCGTAGAAGCTGTCGACGCGCGTGAGCGACGCGTCGTGTTCGATGCAGTTGTGCGCGTCGATGTCCGCGAGGTCGAATCGGCCCGTGGAGTACGGCCGCCCGAGTAAACCTCCGATGTACGTCGGCACAAAGAAGCAGAAGGTGGGCGCGAAGTTGAACGTGCGCTGCACCGCGTGGTTCAGCTCGCGGAACGTGATGTTCTTCCCGTCGCGCGGGAGGATGCCTGGGGCATGTTAGCAATTGCGCGAGGGCGGACGAGGGTCGGACACGCACCGTGGTTGGACATGGCATTCATCATGGGGCATGAACAGCGGCTGTCGCCCTCGGCTGGTGGAACGTACTGCGGCCACTTTCCGCCGTATCCTGGGTGTCCTTTGGGCAAGACGGCTCCTACGGGCTTGTCTGGTGTGATGAGGTTATACACCGTCAGAAGGAAGTCCACCGAGAACACAGCGGTGTTCGTGAGCAGCCCCTTGACGGAAGAGAGGAGCCCTAGGAGAATGCGGCGAAGCACGACAAATATCATGGTCATCATGGGGGGTCGGAATGGCGAGAAGGGCGACTCAACGCACGCCGTACTTTTCTACATCGTCTGGAGTTTGGCACATGCATGGAAGTCGGCCATGCTACCGATAAACGCGCATCTAGCATGTCGCAGAAGGCTGTTAGCGCTGGGGCGTACGTAAATGCCGCCGGCGTGTGATCTGCATACCGTCTTGGTCCGCTTCCCTCCCAACTCGGTGAGTCCATCGGTAGCGGTTTCCAGCTGCAAGGTTGAACACGAACAGTCTCACGCACATAACGTGCTAAAAATCTTATAGGGGGCGCTAGCTGACACGATGAGCGAGTGATATGATACCCCAACAGGTGACTTACCTTGCCATATATCGACAGCAGCAGCACCCTCCGGAGGAGAGGCAGGCAGCTGTCACACGTATCTGCATGCAGCGTTCAATCATCATGATATAAGCTAATTAAAGGATGGCACTTACCCACTGCGGCCGCCTCGAGGCCCTCCAACAAGGCGAATCGCGTCCGGACCGAGTAAAGCGTTGCGAGGTGAGAGTAGCCTTGAACGGTACCCCAAGGATTATAGAAATCCGCGTGCCGACCCCCGCCGTCACTCGAGACCGCGAGACCGACCATGGGCGTGCCTGAACATGATGCGGACGATAAACGCAAGCTGAAGAGTTCACGCCTTGCGCAGCTTGTTGACTTTCTCTACGGTCTCCATACTACCGGACACACTATTCTTGTATTTCTCGTGCTTCCGTCGGCGCCTCGAGTCTCAGAGGAGGTCCAACACCCGGAGCCCAAGATAGCGCTCCGCATCCCACAGCTACGACCGGGATGGCGCTCGCGATCTCGAAACCGTGGTGTGTCTGCGGCTCTGCTGCGTAGACGGCGAGGTCCCAGTCGATCAGCATCCCGCATGCGACACCGTCGACACGGAGTCGGAACATGGGGCTGTTCAGACTCAGATTCAGATATTTGTGTTAGATGTCGCTGAGCCAGCCACGACATGATGTCAACCATGAAGAGCTGAAAAGAGCACCGAGACGCGCACCTTCCATGCAATCAAACCACCAGAGATTCCCTCGAAACCCCCACCGACAGTTGAAGCGGTTCCGGGTGGCCAGCCTAAGGCAGCCTTCCGTTATTACACGGATCCGGAGGACGTGATCAGACAACGACGCAGTCTGCGGCTCAACGTGCTGAGAATGGGCTTCCTGGTCGTCCCAGCTGCATTTTTGTACGCATATAGCGAGCTCGCGACGCTGGAGAGTGTCTAAGTAGTGACAGTGAGAGAGGGAGAGAGACTCAGTGCATTCTACTTGCACTTAGATTTATCGTTGAGCGCCTCAAGAATTCCCACGAAACACCTCCCTCTCAAACTTGCTAGGGGGCCGTGAAGACTGAGTGCCGCCCCTTTGTCACCTAGCTGTCTAATGACCGTGTTAATAAGTGCTAACAAGTGGTGGGGATGAAGAGACATACCAAAAAGTGCCAGTTAATGCACGCGTATAACTACATGCCGTTCAAGCGCGCGGACGGTTGGGATGGTGTGTCGGAGAGGTCAAATGCTTTTGGCATGACTGTACAGTGTCGAGGACAATACGGCTGAGTAGACTGATACGTCGCGAGCGTATTTAAATTTCATGAAGAGGCCGCGGGTGATTGACGAGGTCTCCTTCGACAGGAAGTGGCTTGAGGTGGAATTCAAGAAGTCGTTGCGAGCCTCGCCCGCTTCGCCGGACTGTCCGGCGTACCGTGTGCTCCTCGCAGGTTATTAACCCTTGTTATGAACCTTTTTCACGATTTATGTCAATTGTAAACGATCTGTTAAGAACAGTTAATAACCCTTGTTAAAAAGTGCCCAAAGAAGCCATCAGTTATACCTGCTCAGATCTCCGTTTTCACTTATACGTATACATATAGGCAGGCTAGCCTACGCTCCCCGACATACATATTACAACATCCGTTGAGATGACTTCTTGTGATACCACGGTGCATCCTCAGCGAGGATGGGTTGGAGAGAGCACCATCACTGGCCCAAACCCCATCTGTCGTAGTCGAACCGCCCGTGCAACCGCGTGACGATCTCCTGATAGTCCGGCTCGTTGTCCAGCGTAATGATTCCCTTTCTCACCATGAAGTCGACGAGGACTGCGAGGTACTTTGGTAAGGCTCCGCCCTACACAGGAATCAGAATCAAACACACCTATTGAACAGTTGTATTTAAACAATCCGGCGCGCATATGCTCCACTACCTTCTCGAGAGGCAGTAACTGATTTGCACAATGAGATATGGCCAAAGGAAGAAGGAGTTAGCTCACTTCGAAGGACTCGACCTCGCCATCCAAGGGCTGGGGTTGCACACCCGAGTTCGGGGGCAGGGCGAGGTCGTACACGTATCTGCGCGTAATGTTCAGTGACAACGCCGGCAATGGTCGAGAAAGCACCTACTCCACTTCTGGCTGTAGCCATCCACGAGGCGTCCTAGAAGGCAACATAGTCTCCGGACCGAGTGAAGCGCGGTATGCTGAACGCGGCAAGCTTACCGGAAGAAGTAGCTTATGCTCCCCGTCGCACGCGCATGGCGCCGCACAACGTCCTCAGGGAGGCTCGCCTCCTCCATCGCCTCCTTCACGACACAGTCAAGTACCCCGAGGCCCGCCTCGATCCCGCCCGCGACGCTGTTGTCCAGGTACCCAGGCCATGTCTGCTTCGTCGCGGCGCGGCGCGGCACCCACATGCTGTAGCTCGGGGGCTGCCCGTCCGCACCAGGCGCCTCCTCGTACACCGTCATGTGCACGCCGAAGGTGACGATGCCAAAGAGGCCGCTCGCCGCGCGCTCCATACGGAACGCGTAGTTGAGCGCGTCCCCGTGCGCGTCCTCGTCGGCGTGGCCCGGGAAGTCGCGCAGCCCGAAGGGATTGCGGTACACCGGGTAGAGCTCGTTCCGCCACTTCCGTGGACTGATTTCGTCCGGCCACAGCCCGCTGTCGCGCCATCGCTCGCAGGTGTCTTTCATGACGCGCGAGCGCGCGGATGGCGTGTCGATCCCGTGGGCGAAGCTCACCCATTCCCGCCCTGTAGTGCTCTGCCCGAACTCCCAGTTTGGTGAAGACGTAGATGCCGCCTCCTTGCGTAGCTGCGTGACCACCTCAGGACGGAGAAGTCCGACAGCGGGTGAGGGCGGCGAGGGTGAAAGCAACCATGGAACCAATTGTTCCGTGTTGGTTGACGCGGAGAGCCGAAAATTGTCGCACGATTGAACGATCTGGAGGAACGTTTGAGGCGCAGACGGAGTTGGTCCCGGCATGTTTGTGTGTGTTGTTTTGTGTTTCACAGGGCTGACCGATTTGGCGAAAGAGTTGCCTGAAGATGTAGCCGTTTCAGACAAGAAGAATGTCCTCGTCGTTTCATCAATCCGCAATGTGCGCTTATACCACGTGGCTGGACCGCAGCAGCCTCAAACCAAAAGGTCTGTGGAACATCGGAGGAATGAGGTCGATTTTAACCTACCACTAAGTTGAAGTTAGACGCAGTTTACATTCGAAGAGATTGAGCACTTACCATGATTTTTTCATATGCCAATGGATAGAAACCAATGCCACGGGCGGAACCACCCTCAACAACACGGCGGCTACCTTACATATGGCAGCCAGTGAGGTGACAAAGAATATCCTATGCCGATAGTTATTGATACAGTAATGTAGTGTGAATAGCGTGCCACTGTTCGATAAATCTCCTAGAAATGTCCACCTAACAAAGTCCAAAGTCCACGTGCTTCAGCCCTACTCCCAACGACGCGCACCGGGCCCTGCATCATTGGGAATACCGCGACACCGACGAGACAGACGAACGTCTCGACTGCAGGCCACGTCCCCGCTCCTCCTTCTGGATGAAGGGGTTGCTCTCCGCGATCGACTCTGACGTGTACGAGTATCGGCGGTGGTCCTCTGTCGCGCCCACGACCACGGGGGCGGAAAGCGCGGACACCTCGATGTACTTCGCCTTGGCCTTCCGCTTCCTGAACATCAGCACGGCGATCACGACGACCAGGGCGAAGAGCGCCACAGAGAGGATTACGACGGTGATGATAAGAGAGTGCTTGTAGGGGGCCAGACGGTCCGTGGGAGTTGTTTGTGAGGCGATCGCACTCGGTTGATGCGAGTCTCCCGAGGACGAAGGTGTTAGCGAGATGCTGGCGTCACCAGAAGTAGGAGTGGCCGTGGGTTCCGTTGTGGTGGCTGGACCTGTGGACAACGATTGTGACACGGCGCCCGTATCCGTAGTAGGAGAGACCGATGTGTCAGGAGTCGACTGCGTTAACTGTCGGCGTAGAGGTGTGTGTATCACTGGCAGGGAGGGAAACTACATGAAGTATGAGTAGGTCAGGTTGTGTCAGCTACGCCTTATGCGTGATGGCACTGACCTTTGGAGCAGCAACGGCGAGACTGTCAGATGCCCGTGTCATCGCCGGGAGTTCCGACGAGCGCGCGAACGTGGGCAGCCTATGCTGTCCATTTTCCGCAGGCGCTCCCCCGTCAAAATACAAGGCCTGTGGGTACTGTTGTGGTCCGGTGCATGGCAGGGCATGTTGGAGGGCCACGCTAGCAGGATCATGCTATTTCGGTGGAATATCCTGGTGAGATCATTACACGCTAAAGGTAACAGATACAGGCTCACCGTCACGACCGCGACGTCTCTCCAAACGCGCTCCGAGTCCAGAGCAGTATCCTCCGATGCGGTCCTATCGCGGATCCAGGCAGCACGAACAGCACCAATGAAGCAGAGGAGCACCACGTTGTGGCTGCAACGCATGACGCAAATCCTGGCCGAGCCTGCGGGGGAAGGAGAGTGAGAGATGAACGGGATGAAGACGGGGTGATAGAGACAGCAAATGCCAACTGGCCTCCCAATGACATATGTACATATACCTCCCAGGGTCGCCCTACCGAGCACTGACCTACGGATCACTCGTCCTGTGATTGGCGGTATTGAAACGCCTAGCTACCCCATGCTGTGCTGGCACCTTACAAGCGCGCTCGAACAGCTGAACTCTGGGCTTTGGGTTCACCGCCTTTCCCACTCGGCAAGGATTGACCATCCCATTTGAGAGCGACGTTCAGCCGAGCTCCCCTCGCGCAGCCATTGCGGTGAGTCCTCTCGGCCAGTGGCGGCGAAGGGGGTGCCGCAGATAAGGGATTCGTCGTCTGAACCACAGCCCCCAGCGTTCGCTGCGCAGTCCCTCAGTGCCCGGCGTATGCCGCGCCATCTGCATACCACTTGGCGAAATTACACATCGACTGCGCGAAGATCAGCGTTCTGTATCAAACGCAGCTGCGAGCACTCACCAGATGTTCGGATCGGGGACGGACTCAGGACCACACGCAAACATGATCTCGTCCGTATGAAGAAAAACAGAGAAAAATACATTAGTGATACCGCGGTACAAACATTCGACAGAAGGTATCCAAGTTCGCGAGACTGAACGAATAGGAGAGGAAATGAGACTCAATATGTACATAATCCGAGCTCTACATCACAAACCGTCCACGGGAACGGCCTTCGTGGACGATGGTCCACCAGGAAGATGCGCTGGAGGTTTCTCGGATAGTCCTCCGTTCGCGAGACGCGACATGCCGGAAGACGATAAGGTCGAGGGCAGCGGTGGGAGCAGTGCCCCCGGCCCAGACAAGCTCGACGGCCCCGCAGAGGGCCCGCCGCCGCCGCCGATCCCAGCACCAATGGGCGCGATGTTCCCGCTCTCTGGCATGGGGAAGCCTTCCATCTTCGGGAGCCCCTTGCCCAGCCTTGGTGACGACGGTCGTGCTCTCGACAATGTCTTCATACCTGGGCTACCGCTGAGACGAGGGCTATGTGTCATGAGCGGGGGTGGAGACATTGGCATTCCCGGATGTCCTAAGCCTAGCCCTCGACCCGATTGAGAGCCTCTTGTTGGAGAGCGCATCGAGCCCGCGAACGAAGATGGCTGGGGGCTACCAGGCGGGGGGTTACCGTACGGAGGCGAGCCAAAAGGGCTGTGGAAGGACGGCGTCGATGACGGTTGGGGCATGCGCGAACTTGACGGTCGCTGGCTGCCAGATCCGGAGCCTCCTGGAGGCATTCCAGATGGAGAAGGTGCATGAGAAGCCGACGGCGGACGGCCGACGCTGCCATCGTCGGCGGCTGCCGACCACGAGCCGCGGCGGGAGGAGGGCATGGACGGAGGAGGATTGCCGAGCATACCGCGCGGCGAGCCAGGACGACTGTCTAGCAGCGGCTGCGACGGGCCCATAGTAAAGGGCAAGCGTTCGTGCGGGCCGGGGGGCGGAGGTCCTGAGGGCCCGGGAGCTCTACCACGGTCACGTTCGCGCTCGCGCTGCATCTCCGTGGGCGCCGCGTCGTCGTTTCCTCTCCAGAATGCAGACATTCGCGGAGAAGCCGTGGTGTGGGACCTTTGCGAAGAAGCGGTCAACTCGATGAGTTCGGTGGGTGCACCAGAACGAGGACGGCGGGGCTCTATCTCGCGGCCTCCGTGGGGGCTACGCGTCGGGTTCGGTGCGGGTCCGTTAACGGCGCCAGACGGGAGCCCGGACATGGGGGGTCCCTGCGGGACACTCCCTGGTCCGGTCTGGGATGTAGGGTGATGATGTCGTACATGGTGGTGGTGGTGGTGGTGAAGGTGATGGTGTGGCCCATGGGCAGCTGGGGCTGGTGCGTTGTTGTGAGCGTGCGTGTGGGTATGTTGGTGAGCGGGGAGTCGCGGCTGGCCATGCGCGATGTGATACGCTCGTTCCGCCTGGTCGCGTTCCAAATCCCGCTGAGCACGCTCCCGCTCGGCGCGCTCACGATGGCTCAGCGCCTCGCTCATCCGATCTCTGTCCCTATCTCTGTCCCGCTCTCGCTCTCTTTCACGCCCCTCCACCTCGCCGTTGAGTCGAGACAACTCCTTCCCAGGCCCCATGTGCACGCCTGTCGATGGCCCTGTCCACCCATTGGGCTTTGATCCTGAAAATCCAGGAGGTATCGGCCCACCTCCCATGCTTGTAGGTATCCCCGAACTATCTCCCACGCCATTACTGAGCGGAACGGGGGAGATGGACCGCCTCATGAGCGTGCTCGGGCCCGGGCCTGCGCCGAATTGTGGTTGCATATGTGACGGGTGTGGGGGCATGCCGGGCGGGGGACGCATGCCCATAGCGATTTCTTGGTCTATCTGCATTTGTGCATGGGATAGGTGGGGGAGCGTTCCGGGAGGTGCGGAATGATGGTGGGGAAGACGTGGCGGAGGGGCACCGAAACCCTGTACAAACCCTTGCGGCTGCAAGTGTTGCTGGTGGAAAGGGGGCGCGAATCTACCGCCGGCAGGTCCCTCGAGGATTTGCATACCCATTGCGTACGGATCCATCCCGGGAGGTGGAAGCCCTCCCAAGACGCTGTTCATCAACCCAGGCCCGCCACGATGTGGGTCAAACCCAGCTGCCGCGCGCCGATGTTGGAAGAACAGGTCAAGATCTTGAACGATCTCTCCAGGTGAAAGTGACGAGATCTGTGGGTAAACCAAAGAACTGGAGGGTAGCGGTTCCCTCTTGTGCTGGTAGCGCTTCGACAGAGGCAATGCGGCTTCCGGGATACCGAATGGACTCGACTTAACGATCTCACGAAGGGTAGGGGCAGGAGGAACTTCGGCAGGTGGTAAGGGAAAGCGACGAGCTACCGTAAACGCATTAGTAACGTAGGAGCAGCTTCAATGGATGACCACGTACTAGGTTGCGGACGCTCGAGAGCCCGTCGCTCGCGCTCCAGCCTGCGTCGTTTACTATTTGTCTCCGAGATCATATCTGTCTGGAGCTCATTACGGGCGTCCTAAAGGAGACATTCAGGGACGAGTAATCCAAGGACCAAAAAATTGCCATACCTTCCACCAACTCCATACGCCTTCTTCGTCAAGTCTGCGACGCTTTGTTACATTGGCGGCTTCAAAGTCGCGTCTGTGGGACGCAAGCTCCAGACGCTTATCCCTCCGCTTCGACAGTTCCGCGTGAAGGTGCAACAGCTCCGGATGATTCCCTGCAGCGCGCAACACCGCGATATATGCGTTCAGACTCCACGCATACACACAGCAAATACCACAACGCACCATCCGCAATCAAGCCCTCCTCCCATGCGAGTGTGTCCATCTTTTCCACGTACAAGCGCTCTCTTAGCAGAGCGAACTTCAGTTCAATGGTCGCCAGAACATCAAGAGCCTCCGCCCGGTGTGCGGGTTGCATGTCCGAGTCCAGATCGAGCTCCGGCGTCGCGACGTCCATATCCTCACCGTCCGCGTTCTCACCGTCCGGCCCATCCGCCTGGTCACCGTCGAGGTCGGCTTCGCCAGCGTCCGCGGCCGCTGCGACGCGTGAACGTCGTGCTCGAGTTCGCGCCTTCCCCTTCCGCGACCTCGGGGCTCTGCTCCCAGATGGCTTGCGCTCCGGCTCGGGTTCAGCCTCACGTTCAGACGCCGGATCTTGCTCTGGCTCGGCTTCGGCAGACGGATACCGGGAGGACACTCGCGATGCTGATGGTGTGGATGGCTGGGAGGAAGAGGGGGATGCTGCCTGTATGAGACTTGAACCCGCCATGATAGAGGATACTGCGACCGCGACGGGGGACATGACTATGGCCGGAGGCGCGTCGACCTCCATCGTTATGTCCAGGTCTGGCTCCGCCGGATCTACAGCGCCCTCGGCGGGGGTGACCGCCTCAGTCGTCAGAGGCTCGTCCCCTTCAAGCGCGTCGGGGTCATCAGCGGCCGCATCCGGGTCGTCTTCGTAGTCCTCGGCGTCGGAGACGTCCTTGGGGGCTTCTGCTGCGTCTGGAAGATCGTCTTCATACGCTTCTTCCTCCTCCACGTTGTCGTTCTCGTCGTCGGATAGGTCAGGTGACGCCGCCACCTTGGGCGTCCGATCGCCGTTCGCGTCGGGCGCGTCGAGGCCAGCTTCGTCGGCATAGTCCTCGTCCTCGCCAGAGATATCGCCGCTGTTGTCCTTGCGGATGCGGTGGGGGGCAGTATCGTCAAAATACTCACCATCATCCTCGGGCGGGTCGTCGTCGTCGTTGTCCCCCGCCTCGTTGTCGCTGAGCGCGCGGGACTTCCCAGGGGAGGCACCGTCCTCGTCGGGATTAGACTCCTTATCCTGGTCGTCGTCTTCCTCCTCCTCCATGGCCTTCGCCGGGCCTGCCTGTTCCTCCTCCTCTTCCTCCTCTTCGACCAGGTCCGTGCGCCAGTTGGCCTTGTCCTTCTTCTCCGATTTCTTCTGTTTGTACGCCCAGTCCCACATTGGGGCTGGTACTATGCGGTCGGAGCGCGGGCCCTTTCTGCGTTTGGAGCTGCGGGATGTATCGTCGTCATTTGTGCGACTGTCGTTGTCCTGCTCATCCTCGGTGAGCTCTGAGAGCTCTGAGCCGCTGTCGAGACCGGCAGCCCCGCTGTGGTTGGAGTTGTTGGAATGTTGCGAGCGTTGTTCTTCTGGAGGGGGAGGAGATGGGGACGGGGAGCTCAGCGATTCCAGGGACGCTGTGGAGGCCGGCATCGTCGGCGACGGCGACGACGACAAACAAGGAGGAGGGCAAGTCGGATCGGTGGCCTTCGGTGGCGTGGATGTAGTCGGCAATTGCCGGATACATAGAGTTTAACGGGCGCTAAACATGCGGCCGCGCTCGAGCTCACCGTCTCTCGCAGTGAGCAACCTCTTCCGGACAATGGTCTCCGCCGACAACCTCAACTTCGACTGCCTTGAACTCATATTCGCGTATCTTTCTGGGAATGACTTAGTGTCTGTCTCGCTGGTCAGCCGGTCGTTCCTTGCTGCTGCGATCCCGCGAGTGTACAAGACATTAACCTTCGGCTTGAATCAAGCGAAGCGTTATCCATCGGTACGCCTTGGATGCTATGATGCATGAGAAAACCAGCTCACCAACCTCCGGTTAGATTGTATCTCCGTTTGCTGCGGTTATAGGACACTCGAATTTGGCATCGCACGTCAGGCACATTGGTTCGCACATCCATCGCCGTACTCCACGTTGCCTTGTTCAATCGCGACACAGACATACGTGCAATACCGACCGTGAAGTTCTCCCCTCAACCCAAATTTCTTGACGACTGCGCTCGTACCCTGGCACTATGCAAGAACCTCGGCTCCTTCACATGCACGTTAGACATGATGCCCTCGTTTCTACCCGCCTTGCAAAACAAAGAGGGCTTAGAGTGCCTACGCTTCAACGGGAACCTCACCGCCGATCAGTCAGAAGAGCTCGTAAAGCTCTCGGGGCTGCGTGAGCTCACCATCGACAGCTGCTCCTGGAACGTCGTGGACGTATTTCCTAGGTGGATGGATGTCTTGCGCCCAACCCTCATGTCCCTCACTCTCAATGTGAGTTGGCGCGGAACGCATATCTCATGCTATGTGCTAATGTCTGCCTATAGTCGATACATACTCTCAGCATGGAGATGCTGGACATCATTTTGCCGAGCTTACCGCATTTGACGCGTCTCCATGTAATAAACTGCACCAAAGTCGATCACACGGCAATGCTACGGGTGATATCTCATACCCCCAATCTTGAGAGTTTGGCGTTTACGAGCTATGTAAGTCTTTCCAACCGCATATATGCATGTATCTACCGTCGCCTCACCTACTTTGCTGCTAACTAGGAATCATCTCGTCCACTTCCCCCGGTGATATCGCCCTTGCCACGCCTTCGCCATCTTGCGCTAGATACCCAATACGCACCCACACCTGCGAATAACACGCCCGCCTTCTGGACGACCATGATCGACTTCACGCGTACTTGGTCCTGCCCGCTCAAGTCGCTCACGCTGCGGCTGTCGGATAGAGTCAGTCTGGGCGATACGTTCGTCACCAACATCATAGACTCGCACCACGCCACGCTCAACCACCTCGCGATCCTCAATTGTACACTGTCGAAGGAGAGCGTGGAGAGAATCTGTATACAATGCACGGAGCTGGAGCGGTTCGCGCTCAGCATCCCCGCGAAGGACTCGGTGAGCACCACCACATAGCACGCCCTTTTTTCGCGTTCTCACACGATGCTCCGCGCGCAGTACGCCTTCGCCGTGGCCGCCGCACATGCGAAGCGCCTACACACAGTGACCGAAGTCGGAGACCTGCACTCTTCGCACAGCCCTCGCCCGCCGCTCACTCGGCTGGACATCCGCACGATTATGACTCACCAGCCAAGCATCGAGCGGATCGTCGCGGACGGACGTATCTGGACGGTGCGTGCCGTATACTCCCAAATGCCGTGTCACGAACTTAACGTCAGTGACGTCTCCGTAGGCGACGCGCCTTCCGCAGTTCCGTGAGGACGACTTCGATATAGCGGTGGTGAAGAAGAAGACCAGATCTTCATATCACTGGTTCATGCCGCCCTCGTCGGCGTTCTGAATATGTACGTTAGGTGCATCGAGCGATTAATCTAGGGGTCATATTGTTCACCGTCTCAGAAGAGCCGGCGACGACCGCGCGCGTCCTTGATCCTTGTAAGCCACTTTTCGCTACACTCGGACAGGTAATGCCCGATCTGCGTGAACGGCCGCCGCATGTTCGTGCGAGTCAGCGCGTCGGTCGTCTCCGCGCAGCTGTTTACAATCACTCAGCCGGTTCTGCAAGAATGAGTAGTAGAGTATATGCCATGTTGAAATTCTCACATCTGAGTGCCAAAAGACATGTCTTCGAAGTTCGTGGTGTTAAGTCCAGAACCCCCTCGAGAAAATGACGAGAGGTCGCGGTGGTAAGCGGCTCTTATGGAAAAAAGACGCAAGATACAGAGTTGAGTACACTATGAACCACAACAACATGACGAAATAGATTAAACACTTGTGTAAATGTCAGGGCTTTGTATGCATAGTACCGACAAGTTGAAATGACCGACGTTGGAGGGCTAAGGACCTCTAGGTTAAATCAATAACCTCGTCATCATCCGAAGACGGAATATGAATCGGCGACATCTCTCGCTTGACAGCTTTCTTCGCTCTCTTTGCTGCCCTTGCTTCCTCTACTCGTCGCTGCATCATCTGGAGTTGCTCCTGTGCAATAGCATGTTTAGTCGATAGACGGAGCGGACGGCAGAGCTATCGCACCTCGAGGAACTGCATGTCGTCGTCGTCGTCGTCGTCGTCGTCCGCATCGTCCGCGGCCTCCGGTTTGACGACACCTACTGGCGGTGTATGACGGCGTTTTCGGCTACTACTACTAGGCCCGGCGCGGTTAAGTTCATCTTGTAAGGGCCGCTTATTTTGAGCAACGGAACTTCCAGGGAGGGGAGCGATCCCGTTCGCTTGCAGAAGCTCTACCAATAGGTATCAGAGAAGGAGTAGCATTACAATTCATGAAACGCACCCAACGGCCGGTAACGGAACTTAAATGTGGCGAAGGGTTCCTTGTCAACTCCATGACCTGTCCAAGACTCAGCAGGTGTGACCTCCTGAGGCTGCCCGAGGCTATAACCCAGTCGCAGTCGATGCAGTTAGATATGCTTCAAGCCGATCAAGTCTTGTTCCTCACGCAACCGCATGCACTCCTGCCTTCTTGCTTCTTTCATGTACTGACCCGATTTCAGGCACATGTCTCCCGCGGAAGTTCGTCTTATTCTTCGTATAGCGCTGCACCCGCCTCATTTGAACGTGTATGGTGCCGAGATCTCCGCTCACGTCGGAATGGAGAAGGGCATCGTCGTCTGGTGCGTATTTAAGATCGGTATACTCAAACAATCTACGGAACCAAACATGGACTGACCTGTGAGAACCAATGGAGCAAATAGGAATGGGCGCAGACTGTCTGAAGTTTCTATTGCTCCTCTACAATACTCCGTCTTTTTGTTTTCATGCGCGAACACTTCCACTTTGCGGCCGTCCATGAATATGTCCACTCGCATGGTAGTTGAGGATGAATCATCGCCCCAATGGACGATAAATGTCTACTTAATCAAAACCGTGGCTCAACGTACGATCTTGCGAGCCACCAACGTGCCAAAAAAGTGGAAGGTTCGACACTACCTTTCCTTCTTCGCTAGGTATCCAACAGCTGATGGTCCTTTCGTCCTCCATGCGTACGTCGTAGGTCTCCAGTTCTTTGCCATCACAGTTGACATGCGCAGAGTAGCCGTTCAGTTCAAGAGGCATGCTAGCGACAACGAAGCAGTACAGAGAGCGGCTTGATAGGGTCTCGCTGTTGGGAACGCCCAGTGTACGTGGTACAAGCGAGAGGAGCGAACAAAGTCGCGTCTGAAAGGGTGCCACACCCACCCACGTAAAGGCAGATCCAGATCGGGGAAGGGCGGTACCTCTAGCGCCCGCTCGTTCCTTTCTGTGAGGTCACATTGTAAGCGGACCCAGAGCGTTCAAGCTTCCTGGGTAACGTGAAAACGCAGGTAACATAGATGTTATGTGGTGGCGTGAACTAGTGATGACGTGAACGGATGGCGGAAGGCAGACAGAGATAGCAGGAGTGCACTTGAGGATGGAGACCATAGCAAGACAACAAGCGTAGATATTGACGAAGAGCCATGCAGAAACACCCCAAAAAATGGGTCAGGTCAAGTCGATGACCTCAGAGCTTGAGGAGGGATGTACGCGGATGGGAGAAGTTTCCCGCTTGAAGGTCGTACCGGCTCTTTGCGCAGCCTTCGCGTCCGCAATGCGCTTCTGTAGAAGTACCAATTGCGCCTGAACATATGTAGTTCAGATTGAGGCGAGTGAGGTACACGAAAAAATCTACCTCTAGAGAATTGACGTCCTCCGCGGCGCTGAAGTGCGTGTCGTCATCGGCATGCTCGACCTTGGGCGCGTCCTCTGATTTGATTGCCTCTACGCGCACGCGTTTCTGGTCGTGCTGACTAGCGTCGCTACCGCTGGCCTGAGAGTCTGAGGCTCGCTTTTTCCCTTTCAAGGATTGTGAAGGCAAAGGCGGCGAAAACCGAAGCGGTACAATGCCGTTCGCTTTCAGAAGTTCTACACACAGCCTTGAGCCAGACCGCCACGGCATTCGGACCAGCGCAACGCACCTAACGGTCTATAGCAGAATGTGAACGTCGCGAAAGGCTCTTTCTCTACTTTGGTCCATTTGAACAAGCCATCAGACTCTCCAAGCTCCTCTGGATCTCCAAAGCTAGTAGCCGATAAATCAGGTAGCTCGTTACCGGCGTGGACGGCTGCTTCGTATGGCGCTTGCGACTTACGATACTGCATGGACACCGGCCTTCTTGCTCTTCTCGTGCATCGCTCCAATTTCCGGTACCGCTCTCCCGAGGCCCGGGTAGGGCACGCGCGATCTGGGCTTGCCCGCACTACATGTCAATGACATGGTTACGCGGATGGTTCCTAGCTCTTCGTTGGGCCCGGCGCATACAAGGCTCTCGTCGTCTATGAAAGTGGGATGATGAGAGATGTGTCCCCAGAGTGGGCTACCACGCACCTGTGAGAACCAACGGAGCGAAGATGAACGGCCGTTTGCGCCCTCCTGTCTCATATACCCCATCGCAGAAGCCCGTGATTGCCGCACGGTGCTCCAAAGAGTCTACCAGGCGGCCGTCCATGTACGTATCGACGGCCATGTGCGTTTTTGCGGACGAATCTTCCCACTTCACGATTAATCTCTGGTGGAGATTGTCAGCGGTGATTTTATGAATAGCCCGCTAATTTTCAATGCATGAGCATGGAAAATACATTACCTTCCCTTCCTCGCTTGCAATCCAGCAGGTTGCGGTGCTGTCCCCATTTTGTACGTCATACGCTTCGAGTTCTTCGTCGTCACAGCTTATATACACGGAGTATCCATTGACCTGGAGACGTGGCATCCTTGCCAGACCGCGCGGGGTTTAACGAGCCGGCAAAACTCCTGAGCGCTGTTTGGAGGATTTTGACTTTCAGACTCCCAGGGGCTGAAGGAAAGCAGTAGGTGTTCTCGGATGCGGCGAGGAATCCACAGAGTAGCAGAAAAGTCGGCAGGAGTGGGTGTGAGTTCGGAGTACTGGCTTCAAGCTACATAAAGCTGGGCCCGATACTCGACGATCGACATCGGAGAACGCAATCTACCAGCGGATCGATCTGAGATCCCGAACGCGCCCACCACAAGGCACACTTTTGCTATGTACATAGAAATCTAACTGGCGGATCCATATCAAATTTGCTGTAACCTAAACATTAAACTGGAGGGGGTATGGAAACGAAAACACATTATGCAGGAAAGACGTAGGGTGTTCGGGAGGTATGAGAGGCGCAAAGGCTCAACAGCGATAACAATAAACCCAACAACAGAAGAACCCGGAGAAGAAATGGCGTGAACGGCATCACACAACCAGCTCGGACACGAGAGGGAAGGAGGGCGCGTCACGTCAGATCGATGACCTCGTCGCTGATTGAGGACGGGACGATGATGGGGGACGTCTCCCGCTTCACAATGGTCTTGGTCCTCTTCGCAGCTTGCGCGTCTGCTAGGCGTTTCTGAATCATAGCGAGTTGTTCCTATACGATGTTAATGTTAGCACGCGCATAAATAGACATGAAGAAACATACTTGGAGGAACACAACATCGTCCTCGGCGTCATCGTCATCGTCTTCATCAAACTCGGGCTTGACCACACTATGCCCGCGCGCACGTTTACTGCTGGGGCCTGCGCCGAGGTCATCATCCGGAACGTCAAGAGATCGCTTCTTGCCCTTCTTGTCCTGGGGAGGAAGCGGCACGATACCGTTCGCTCTCAGGAGTTCTGAGAAACGCGTAAACTCTTAAGTTGGAGCTTCAACTTACATGAGGGAGGAAACGTACCTAGCGGTCTGTATCGGAACTTGAAGATCGCAAATGGCTCCTTTTCAAGTCCGACTGCCGTGCAAGACTTCACGACTTCAGCCGCCTTGACTTCTCCGAAACTAGGTGGGCGAGGGTTTGCTAAGGTCACCGCCGGACGAAAAGCACTTTTAAACAAGGACTTACGAAACTGCATGCACGCCCGCCTTCTTGCTCTTCTCGTGTACAGCTCCAATTTCCGCCACCTTGTACCCAGGGTGAGGTACATCGGTAATGAGAAAGCTTTGAGCACGCGTCATGGTGATGCGGATGGAGCCAAGCTCCTCATCCACTTTGGATGACACCAGGATATCGTCTAGTGCACCGCGACTTCATTTAAGCCACCGCATATTGAGAAATGAAAGCACACTTACCGGTGAGAATCAATGGCGAGAACACGAACGGTCGTTCCTGGCCTGCGGTGTAGAGACTCTTGCAACGACCCTCGGCTTGGTCGTAAAATGCCGAGCTACACACATGACGGCCGTCAACATACCCGTCGATTTTCGCCGTCGTCGCAGCAGCTTCTTCACCCCAGTGAAGCGTGAACGTCTGATGGAGAGTGTCAGCGTGAAGTTGTATCCGTATCCTGAACTGAGCGGCGCCCTCCATCGAAATGTAACTACGAACCTTTCCCTCCTCGCTAGAAATCCAGCACGTTACGGTCTTGGCGTCTTCTTTCTGAACATCGTACGTTTCGAGCTCCACGCCATCGCAGCATAGATGTGCGGTGAACCCTTCCAAGTTGAGTTTCATGGTCTTCGCGGAGGTGCGGGTCCGGCTTGAGTCAATGATGCAGTATGAGAAGGAGGTAGAGGTCTGCTTGAGCGGTGGCAAGCGCAACTCGAGCAGTTTATATAGCACAGTCGCGCACCAAGCGGGAAGGTGAGTGGACGAGGCGAAGCCTGGACTTATGCAAGGGCGCTTTGCAATGCCAGCGTGTGAAAGTCTCCGCCGATCACAGATCGGGGAAGCTTATCTGAGCCTATGGTGCATCTCATTCTGAACAGCTACCTCCTCTCCCTGTCGCACAGAACACCCGACGAAACACTCAAAGGCAGCATAATGACGACCCTATCGCTCAAGATCGAGTTCAGCGGTGGCCTCGAGCTGCTCTTCGCAAACGAACGCTCACACCGCATCACGCTCCCTGCTCTCGTCCCCGCCGCGCAGGGGCAAACCGCGGTCGAGGATAGTGACGCGCCCAAGAAGCCCGTCGACCTCGAATATCTCGTGTTCTGGCTGCGGGATAACCTCTTGAAGGAGCGTGTGGAGCTGTTTATCGAGAACGGGACAGTGTGCGTGCCGCAGGCGCGTCCGGGGTGGTAGCAGCTTAGACTGATATTTGGGATGCCCAACTCTCAGACGGCCGGGCATCCTGGTCTTAGTCAACGACGCAGACTGGGAGTTGGAGGGCGAAGGCGAATACCAGCTCAAGGACGGCGACGAGATCGTCTTCATCTCGACCTTGCACGGCGGCTAGCCTCAAAGACTCATGATCAGTTGCTCTATCAGAGGTGTGTGGTTATCAATCTGCAGCAGGACTGGGCTTGACATTGACTGAGTTTGTGCTCTTCCAGGATCTGTTATCCTACACCAAACTCGCGATGCGCAAGACAATCCTCCCGGTCCTGCACGTCGCTGTGCCCAAGACCATCATGTCTCCCGCACATGCTTGCTCACGGAGGAACCTACTATACAGTAGCACACAGCTCCCAGCGAGTGATGAGGAGAGGGGTCTGCATGTATTCGTAGGATGGAATACGAGCCGAATATGCACAGTATTAAATAAACAATCACGCACTGGGTCCCGCTCCTTTCGACGCGGACGAGCCATCTGCGCCCGCGCCCCCCGACGGCCCGCCCTTCCCAAACCACCCGCCAAACCACCCGCCCTTGACACCGCCCTGCGCGCCCGCACTCGCATGCACCTGCGCCTCGAGCTTCTCGAGCTTGTCCGCCTCCTCCGCCGCGCGCAGGCGCGCCTCGAACCCGGCGCGCTGCAGGACGCGCTCCTGCTCGGCCGCGTTCGCGGCCTCCTTCTGATGCTTCATCTGGCCGTACCACCACGAGCCGCCGACGACGGCGACGATCGTGAGGCCCTGCATGAGCACGCGCACGCGCAGCCAGTTGTTGAGCGACGCGCTGTCGCGCCGCCGCAGCTTCGCGCCCGCGACGATGAGCGACACGGTCGTAAGGCCCGCCACTGTGCGTGATCAGGATCGTGAGAGGGAAAGGGATCGAGTATGGGGTAGAGTGACGTACAGACGGGCACGAACGGGTTCTCCTTGAACTTGCGCTCAAACTTCCCGCCCCATGATTCGATGGGGATGCCGTTTGCGTCCACCGCAAAGGCAGGATTAGGCGTAGGCTCAGCACTCATGTTGAAAGTGTCGACAACTAGGAGAGTCGTGCCGCTGAAGGTTTAGAGCAAGCACCGTAGGAAGTTGTGGAGCGGACAGTCAGAGATTACTCAGCCACTGCCGGGACGGGTTGTGTTGCTCAGTTGGTCGGAAGCCACCAGTGTGCGGGAAGACGTTCGCTGGACAGAGAGGACGTCGCCGACGCCGTGTGCAAGACGGTTTGGCGAGACTGGAGATGGCGGAGTGTCGAGGACATCTGGGGTCGGAGCGCTCGGGCGCCTACGCCCCCACGAGGCTACCAAACCAAAGGGCGCAGCCTGATGCAGTAGAGAGTTCTTGCTATATCGGGCAAGTCTTGTGAGAATGCAAATACGAGCATACAGCAAATAACACGATCATATGTGCTACATAAAACTGCTTAAACAAGTAAAAGACAACGGCGAAACCGCCAGACACTCGCAAGCACTCGGGAGCACTTGGGAGCG
Organism: Trametes versicolor FP-101664 SS1; assembly: GCF_000271585.1. Lineage (NCBI taxonomy): Eukaryota > Fungi > Basidiomycota > Agaricomycetes > Polyporales > Polyporaceae > Trametes > Trametes versicolor. Next base: position 862,740 of record NW_007360332.1, on the reverse strand, counting down.
CTCCCAAACCCCAGGAATGCTCGCACCCCTTCAAGGCGACTGCCCCGTTTGAAAATACACCCATGTACACCTGCGTGCTCGCAGCAATATAAGTACATTTCAAAAAAAAAAATGATAACTATTCTCATTCGAGCTTACCCGAAACAGTCGGACACAACATCTACGATGAAAGCAAACAGTATTTTATTGCGGCGTACTGATACAAGATGCATACAGTAGACTAGATATAAGTAGTACAAATCGACAACACTAACCTCGCGAGGGAAGGGGCGACACACGCTGGAATGCCACGCGATCGGGAATACCTCCAGTAGTACTATTCATGCCACACGAGAAAGCAATGGGGGCGGCGTGCTAGTTCCGGCCTACTAGCCGCATCGGCCAGTAGCCTCGGGACCTCGAGTATATTTATGGTCATCCGTGCCTACACACAATTCGAGACGTAGTTTTACAAGCGGTCGAGCGATGAGTACAACAACTCTAGTACACAAGCCCATTCTACGTTAGGAGCAAACGACACCGCGAAGACCCGTGGCCGATCGCTATAGACTGGCAGCCTTGGAGCGACCTTCTATGATACTCTTGACGATGGGTGCCGTGGCCTTCCTCGTCGCGTCCACGTTCTTCTGCTTCCACACCCGTGCGCGGAAGCCTGAATTGAAACCCTTGTGCACGCCGAAATCGGGGAACTTCTTCCTCTCCAGCTGCAGCTCCTCGCACTCCTCCAGCCCGTCGAACAACACGTCCGCGAGGTCCTTGTCGTCGCGCACGACGTACATCTGTTCCCGGCGGTGCTTCCCCCGCCCGCTCTTCCCCGCCTTCTCCTCGTCGCGGAACGACGTAAGGATGCCCAAGACGGTGAGCTCTCGGTCGGCCATGTATTGCTCTGTTTGCGACCAGAAATCCGCATGGCGCGGGAGCCACGACTTGAAGCCGATCGGGACGGTCGAGAGGCCGACGAGCACTTCCTTGGAGGGCGCCAGAGCGGGGATGAGGGCGTACTCCTTGTAGTCCCTCCGTAGCAGATCGAGCGAGTTTAGGTGCGCAACAGACGCTTTCTTCTCTTGCAACGACGTGTGCAGCTCCTGGATGTGTGGCATCCCGTCCGGGGCTCCGGCGGTGAACCCAGCCGCCTCGACAGTGTTGTTATGGGAAACTGACGCCAAGGGAAGCAAGAACGATGCAGCCCAACGATCCGCATCCTCCGCCTTTCCGCCAGGCTTCAGCCCACTGGTGTCGATGAGGACGCTGCACAGAAGGAGCGTCGCGAGCTCGGGCACCATCTGCTCCGGATGGTCCTCGAAGAGCCGCGTAACGAGCGACGCGCAACTCCCAGTCGGCACGACGATGATGCGCGGGTCCGCCGTGTCCGTGTACAGGCCCTCGTCCTCGTGGTGGTCGACGACCGCGACGACGCGCGCGTCCGGGTTCTCCCGCGTGAACCGCGTCTGCAGGCGATTGTGGTCGACGAGCGCGAAGCGCACAGACGGGAAGGGGTGTGCCGTGGGCACGTCGTCCACGCAAAGGATGTCCGCGTCCGCTTCGAGGCGCGCGAGCGCGAGCGCGTGCTCGTTCTCCGCGCGCAGATGGAGGTCCCCGCGGGGCGTCTGTGTAAGCGGCACCGCGGGCGTGCCTTGTACCTTCGCGGCGTACCACGCGTAGGCGATCGCGCTCGCAATCGAGTCGAGATCTGGGGGGACCTAAGTGAGCTGTGGGTTGCGCGCGCGAAGGTGCTGGGTGCTTGCCGCCGGCCTCGTTGCCCATGACCACTGTCCAGTCACGTCCGTTTCCGGCTTTCACTGCATCTAGGTATGCTGCCTTGGTCTCCCGCAGGTGCTGCGACAGAGTGCTGCTTGACGAAGCCATAGCCACCGTAGAATGACCGCGTAAAGGTCTAGCGATCCACGTTGAGCATTGCGCTATGCCTTGCAGAGCATGTACCCTCACATATGGGAGGCAAGGAATGCGCGAATGCGAAAGCAGAGAGATTTGGTTGCGGAGAGGAGTGGTGCTCGTGGCCCTGGTCGAAGGAGCATATGAGGCAAGCGCTCGTTGACCTCATTCTTTTCAGTACGTCGGGCGCTCCCCCGCGCGCGGTGGGTCCAAAATTCAAATACTGTACCCGCCAGACGTTAGGCGAAGCGATGGACCCCTAGGCTAGGGGTTAGACGAGCGTCTACACCCGAAAAGGAAGGTCGTATACTATATAAGGCAGGTGACCTGCCATATATGGTAATCGACCGAGGCCTCGGGGACAGGGGACGTCGCCTAACGTCTGGCGGGTACAGTACGATATTACAATCACAGCTGAATACAGAGATGATCTACTGGTACATAGAAAGGTGAGAATATACGTGACAATAAGTACTGCTACATATAGCTAGCCCAAGTAAGTAATTTGAGGGACTCAACGCCGCCGGGAATGGATATGCGGAAGAGAAGGAACGAGGAAAAGAGGGAATGGATGTTACGGGTCAAAAATGCGCCTGGATAAATGCGTTATGCCACTCGACGTCGAATGAGTCGTCGACAACGAGCGAGAGCTGCTCCTGCCGTAGCCGAGCGAGGAAGTCAACGGGCTCCGACGCTTCGTGCACCAGCGGCATGGCGATCTCGAAACCGTACGCCTTAGCGCCAAGCTGCTTGACGATCGGAAAGGCTAGGGTGTGGAAGCGTGGGTTATAGGCAAGTCATTGCAGAGTGGAAGAAGCACTTACGTGGGAACCGCAAAGCCTTTACCGCAGCCCAATCCCTGCGTATGGTTCCTGGACTACGAAGTAGAACAGGTCTTGGACCAGAAAATAACGCCTCAAGTGACGGTAACGTCACCCCCACGTGGGGTCACTTTTGTGACCATTCCTCGGACCGAAGGGTCCCCGAAAGCCGAGTTTACACTTGCTTGTACAGTTCTCACGGTTCGAGTTCGAATCGTTGCGAGGCGACGATCCTCCTCTTTATCTCTTACCGTCATGCCGCCGCCACCGTGCACCGTGTCTACGTCGTCGCGTTTCTCACTCGCGGAGGGTACCTCGGCAGCCATGTCTTCAAGTAAGTTATCGTGTCTCCTTTGGCGCTATACATGTCTTACGATCAGCCTTGCCAGCGCTCAACGATGTTTCGCTGCCTGCTACGTCGGAGACTTCTGGACCGCGCGGATTGGGTACGTGCTTTGCCTATGGCAGAGGCTATCGCTGACGCGGTATACATCTAGGGCCCCGCGCAGCCTCAGATACAGGTTCTATAGTAGCAGGAGCAACCTCTGGTGGGTGCTGGTTCGTCAACGTGCGCGGTCTCCGCCGGGGCTCAGTGTGTTTGTAGAGAGCAGTGGTAGTCGACCTCTGGCCGCCAGCAGTGCGTCGCCGGTGCCGTGTAAGTTCTCAATTTCTCATCGCTGGGATATGTGCTTACATTTTCAACACCGAACCTCTCTTACCACGACGATAAAATGACGTTTTAATGACGATACATATACGACCCACTACGTTCTTTCACGCTGTACTCACTTCGCGCTCTATGCTTGACCCCACCGCCCGCCATCTCAGTCTTTGACGCGTTCTATGTGATTTGGGAGCTCGGCGCTTTGCGCCCGATGCCCCGTCGTGTCAGCGGTCAACATCTCGACATCATGTTTCAGTTCAAGGCCATTAAGCGGTCATACCTCTCCAGCGGTCTCGCTCAAGGTGGTGAGTTAATTGTGCGTTCGTCACTGGTCGATCTCGTTGCGTCGTTCAGTTATTGGCGGCCTGGCCAACTTCGCTCCCTTGCTCAAGTACATAATGTGCAAATTACTGTGAGGGATCGTCCCGAAGCTATCCTGCATCGGTTGAAGTGTCATGAGTGTACTGTGTGTCCTAGCGACCTCGAATATGTGTTTCAGACGTTAAGTGCTCCCAGGCACCGGTCGGCCGCTGCTGTACAAGACAGCAGGATTGTGGCTCCTGCTATGGCAGCCCCCAGTTCCCATCCAGATCCAGATCCAGAGGCACATCTTCAGGTACCTGGGGATGAACTGAAGTACGAAATAGTGGCAGAATGGCAGCGTGCTATGTCTCTAGAAGCTGTCCAAGACAAAGTTTGCGCAGTATGCGGCAGAGATACCCCCCCGAAGTCCATCGCGCTAGTGAATGCAGACAGCATAGATTTTTCTCTTCTATGCAACCCAGAATTACCAGTGCACGTGCTACCAACGACGTACAACCGGGCGGCGTACCACGGGGCCATCCTACACCCAAAAGGGATGACGACTTTGCACGAGAAGGGCGATGTACATATTTGTAAGGCATGCTTGCCTGAGTTGCAGGGCGGATGCGCACAGATGCCTAAATTCGCTCTCGCGAATTGGTTATACTATGGACACGATAGGGTACCTGCTAATGTAAAAGCTGCATTTTCAGGCGCAACTTATAGCGAACGCCTACTCGTTTCTCGAGCGCGGGCTAGCAAAATCTCGTACAAATTCAGTAAGCTCCCGGGGCATTACCTCGAGGGATCTCGCGATATGATTTCGCAGGGTTGCATCAAAGGCAATGTTGCTATACATCCCCAGGATGCTACACACCTCAACGACGTACTTCCTCCAGCAAGCGAAGTCATTCGCGACATGGTTTGCGCTGTCTTCGTCGGCGAGAAGAAACCCACTGCGGAGACGCTCGAGAGCCTGAAACCCGTATTAGTGCGGAAGTCGAGGCTGAAGTCGATGATCAGCTTCCTTCTCGAAAACAACCCGTGGTACGCACGCGAAGACGGATTCCAAGGATTTAGTCAGAGGAATATGGATGATTTGTTTGGCCCTGGTACCGCAGATGTTGAGCAAGGGGTACCCTGCTCGATGCAGATAGGTCATATTCAGCTGAACAATGCAGTAGCGGGAGCGACAGCCGGATATGTTCCTGGAGCGGACGATCAGTCACTGCTAGAGGACGACGGGACACTCATGGAAGCGGTCGGATATACTGAAAGCGATGATGCCCTGATGGACTTCCATGGATTGACGTTGAAGGCGATAGCGCACTGCATGAAAGGTGGAGGGTTTATCCAGTCGCAGGCAGGCTCGCGCTTTGTGCCGGACTTCCAGAACCCGCGCTTGCTGTCATGGTTGTTCCCGCATCTAGACCCCTGGGGTATCGGCGGGTTTTTTGAGCCACGCCGTCGCATCGCGCTCACATTGGATCAGCAACTAAGCTACATGCTGTCTGTACATGGCTCACCGTTCAGGCATGATCCAGATTTCGCCTTTGTGTACTACAACATTCGGCAGAAACGAGCCGTATTTGATTCTATCGCATTCCGAGTGCCTGCATCGCAACGTGACTATGTGACCGCCCAGATGATGAACGTGGATGTGCCTACTGTAGAAAAGCTGATTAAAAATTTCAAAATAAATCCACGATATCAGCCTGCCACCGAGGAGGAAACTGCGATCGTGAGACTGTTAACAAAGGTCAACACCGTCTCTCATGATCTGCCAGGATCCAACGGCTACAAAGTAATGTTGCGAAATCAGATACGTGCTCTTATAAATTATGAGGGGACGCCAACCTTGTTTGTTACGCTGAATCCTTCGGATAGAGACCACCCCCTGGTGAGGCTGTATGCTGGGGACGAGGTCGTAGTAGATGACGTTATGCGCGGAGAAGAGTATTCGTATTGGCAGCGCATGGTCATCGCTGCAGAAAATCCGTCAGCGTGTGCACGATTTTTCGACCAGATGATGAATCAATTCATAAAAGTTGTACTGCGTGCCGGGACCAAGAAGAGCGGTTTATTCGGTAAATGTAAGGCATATTTTGGCACGGTAGAAGCGCAGGGAAGAGGGACGTTACACTGTCATATGTTGATCTGGCTGGAGGGACATCCTTCGCCGCAGGAATTGCGTGACCGAATGGTGTCTTCCGAGAGCTACCGAGAGAAGATGTTTCGATGGCTAGAGGCGATCATCAAATGTGAGCTCCCTGAGACACACTCTGTAGTGGAAGAGCGGAAAGGCTGCCCTTTGCTTCGCCCGGAACGCAAAAAAGAAACTGGTAACCCGCTGTAAGTAACGGTGCGGTCGCCTTATCAAACCAGTGTGAGTTGCACAAAGTCTTGAGTATAGGCGTGATAGATGAGGATACATGAGGAGAACGGCGGCGCTGAGGCCCCGGAGTGGTGCTATACAGTCCCAGTCCAGCCACTACCCACGGGCGCCTAAGCGCCAGAGCCCGGCCGCGGCACTGCCACGGCCACCGAATCCTTACACCCTCCCTCTCCGGATTGACCCAATCCCTCGGATGAGTGATGATGAGCGGTTGACGACGACGAGCGCGTGCTGTGGCAGCGGATAGAGTGGGGGGATCGACGGGTAGCCGAGGGCGGCGAGCGCAGGGATGATGATGGCGCCGCCCT